>NC_081405.1:221866831-222166831 GCF_030272615.1 Cryptomeria japonica
CTGCAGTGCTCACCGCTTCTCTCCAAAAGGTGTGAGCAACCTTTCCTTGGATCAACATAGTTCTAGCTGCTTCAACCACAGTCCGGTTATTCCTCTCTGCTAGGCCATTCTGCTATGGAGTCTGGGGGGCAGACGACTGTCTCTTGATGCTAAATTCTTCACAGTACTTGTCGAATTCACTGGAAGTGAATTCCCCTCCTTGATCAGTTCTGAGACACTTGATCCTTTTACCGCTTTCCTTTTCCACTAATGCTCTGAAAGCTTTGAATTTCTCAAAAGCTTCAGACTTGTCTTTCAAGAATGTGACCCACATCATTCTTGAGCAGTCATCAGTGAGAATCATGAAGTACCTATCACCTTGCACACTTCTAGTTTTCATAGGACCACATAAATCAGTATGCACAAGATCAAGCAAGTTGTCAGCAGTGAAAGATTTACCTTTAAAAGTTGAGGAAGACATTTTCCCCAATTGACATTCTCTACACAGGGTATTATCCGGTTTGCTCAGCACCGGCAACCCTCTAACTGCCTTGATCTTACTAGCCTTTACAATGTTGTCAAAGTTTACATGGCAGAATCTCCTATGCCATATCCAGCTATCATCAAGCTTAGCCATAAGACATGTACTTATATTAGCATTTAGATGAAATAGGTTACCTTTAGTCTACATGTTGGTGGCTACCAATTTACCATCTTTACCTTTGATTCTGCAAACTCCATTCTTGAATTGTAGAGTGAGTCCACTATCATTTAACTGGGCAACACTTAGGAGGTTGTGTCTGAGACCATCAACCCAATACACATTGTCAACACTACTCTTTCCATTCAAGGAGATGGACCCTCTGCCATTGACCATGCATGGTGCATCATTGCCAAAGCGAACCACACCACCATCATACTCTTCTAATGATAGAAACTTGCTCCGGTCACCAGTCATATGGTGAGAGCAGCCACAGTCAATGATCCACTCATTGGAATCATCAAACCGGGAGACAAGAGCCTTCTTGTCTGTCACATCTTCCTTTACAGCAACAAACACAATGTCTTCATTTTCTTCATCTTCAGATTCCTCATCTGTGACACCTTCATCAACTGCCACAAAACAATTTCTCTGGTTTCCTCCTTTGAATTTCTTGAACCTTTCCGGTTTGTCCTTGTTGTCACTATGTGGATAGTTCATAGCAATATGTCCTATCCGGTTGTAGGAGAAACATTTCAAAGGTAGTTTATCTTTGTATTTACCAGTTCCTTTTGGGAATCTCCTAGCCAGAAGAGCTTCAAATTCCATCAGAAACTCTTCATCCTTTATCTCTCTGTTCTGACTAGGTTCCCCATTAGTGCTAGCCTCTTTTCCTTTTCTAGATGGTATAGCAGAAGCTTTAAAAGCTGATTCTGACTTTTGAACACTACCATCAAAGCTATTTAGCTCATAGGCTGTCAACTTGGCTATGATGGAGTCCAAGGGTACCTTAGACTTGTCTATTGATCTCAGCTCCTGAATAGCAGCAACCCTTATTGCATAGACCGATAACAGGAATCTCAGGACTTTACTTACCACAGTGGAATTTTCTATTTTGCCACCTGCACTCTTTATTTCTCCAACAACTATTTTGATTCTTATTCCATACTGCTGAATGGTCTCTCCTTCAAACTTTCCTCTCAAGCTCTCTTCCTTAGCCTGTTTTACATGCTCATCACCACCATAGATATTTTCAAGAGCATCCCATACTTCTTTGGGATTTGCCTTGTCCTGAACATCAATAAACTCAATGTCAGATAGACTACTTATGAGGGCTTCCATGACTTGCCCGTTTTCTTGTATCTCTCTCTTTTGGTCATCGGTGAGAGTACTGGTAGGAACAACATATACATTTTCAACATAACTCCAGTGTTGAACACCCATGCTTTTGATGAATATCTTCATCTTGTCTTTCCATATACCAAAGTTTTCCAGGTTGAACTTTGGACCTTCCCTCTTCATCATTTGGCTAGGATCTTTTCCTCAAGCGGTTAAGCTTACAACACAGAGGACCTGGAGTGCTCTGATACCAATTGATAACTCAATGATGAACCACTAGTACCAAACCGGTACTGAGAGGGGGGGGGGGTGAATCAGTACAGACACAAATACAGTCCAAAACTGGTTTGACAACAAACACTCACAATGACTGATAAACAGAGATACCAGTAAAACAAAGTGCAACTGATAGCATCCAGAATAACTCAATCAGTTATGAACCGGTCACTTACTAAGCTTTTCTCTTAGCTCAATACCACATTATCATAATATTCTCATGCATGAACTAGTAGACCTAACCATCAAATCTTCACAATAGTGAGTTCAATATGTTTTATGGACAGGCATAAAACATAGAAACTTCATGTGCAATCAGATAAAACAAAGCATCACAAGACAAAAGCATTTCACATGACACACATATTTTTCACGTGGAAACCCAACTGGGAAAAACCACGGTGGGGATGAATACCCACAAGCTGCTTTTTGAACTCTTTAGAAGTCCGCTCTGTTAGGAGACTTGTCCGGTTAAGAACATTACAATAGGTTCTGGTAGGAACCGATCCTATTAGGGATCACCCGGTTAAGGGTTAAACCCGGTAGGGTCACCTTGTTAGAGGATTTTAAGAACTCAATAGTTGAAAGGATCTCCTAAGCTTCTCTAGCTTCTCAAAACTCAATAGCTTCGAGTTACCCGGTTAAGGGATTTACAACAAGCCGGTTAAGACCACCCGATTTAAGGGATTTTGAATCAAGCCAGTTAAGGCTACCCTATTAGGGGATTTTGCAACTGTTGAAATGGTTAGAGATCAATAGGTATTACAATGATCTGATAACAGTACTTAATACTAATACAGATCCATTTAGGCTCCTCTTTTCCTTTTGCACATACACTTTGCAGGTATCTCTTCTCTCCTATGGTCTGGCAAGAATCTCGTATCACTTTCGTTGGATACACACTCATAACTTTTGCCAACAACTTTAGAAAGAAACCTGACATCGACCTTATAGGGAACATACAGGTCGGTAGCAAAAACCCTAAACCCTAAACCTGTTAGGTTGAGCAATTCAAACGGTTTGATCATGACCGTTGAAACATATTGCATTGAATGCACCAGTCTTGAGTCGATCTCAAGACATTCTCCATCATCCATTATCCACCATTTTCATGGCCGCTGATAACCCATCACACGTTATCACTATTTGACAGACTTCACACATTCCCGAGGTAGATAGGAATAGTCTTCTTCATGCAAGATCCTTCATGCGCATAGAGCTTACGTGGCAACACGACCTATCCTCCATCATACTACTAACTCATCACACAAAGATCACCGATTGAGTCACACAGACTTGAGATACTCCAACCGGAAACCCTGAAGTGGAAGCTGCCTTACCAACCAGTAGTCATACAGTGCTTTCATGTGCCGGTTCCCATAACTGCATGCCGGTTCACTTTGAACAAATGTGCCGCTTCACTTTGGCATATACCAGTATCTCTTTCTTCACTTATCTCATGTGCCGGTTCACACTATGTCTCATATTGACATCAATGACAACATACAATATCATTATGTCTTCATGCCAGTTTACATAAGGCTCATGCCGGTTCACATAATGCCAACAACACTTAGTTTTTAAGCTTAAATTTTCAAATTTTAGTCTTATATTAATAAAAAATCACACAAAAATCACAAAAAAGTAAAAAGTACCTAAAAAGAACCCAAAAATAATTGTAGGATAGTTTTTTATTCTGTTTTTTAAATCAATTTTAAGCGATTAGTTGTTTTCGGGTTTACAGGCAAATAAGCGCCTGCGCTCTGGTTAAGCGCTTGTGCTAAACCCAAAAACTTGCCACTTTTTGAATTTTAAAATTTGGCTAACTGTTAGTGTTAGTTTTTTGTCATTTGGCGCACACGCATATGATTCAATGCCCGTGATATATATCAGTGTGTCCGTCAGGAAGACCTAAGTTAAATTTTTTGAAGAATTTAAAAATCTTAATTTCTCGTTGTTTCTGTTTTTAGGGCCATGAACTCACTTCAGTGCTTGTGCAAGCACTGCAACACGTTTGACTGTGGATCAACGCCTGCATTGTATCCTTAAGGGCTTTCAGTTACTAATCAATTTTTGAGTTTTGCAAGGACTTTTTCATTTGTCCAAGGCCAAAATTAAACTATTAATCTATTTTAGTGCAACATGCTTGTCCAAGACATCTTTTTCCACTAAAGTAGATTGTTTTGTTGCATTTTTAGTTAGAAAATCATATACATGTGGGGTTAAAATGAACAATTGTCTTTTGTGTCTTGTGCACTTGCACACTTAGCATTGGGTGGACCCACCATTGCACTCTAGTATCCTCTCCTCTCACCTTCGTGGACCTTGGGTGTAAGAGAATGAGTGATCAACAACACCCTCTTTTTCATTTTAGTAGTTCAGGGGTATTTCTTGATTGGGGATTTCATCACCCCACAAGAGTATCTCGAATTGGGACATGTCAGGTATATCGACTCTCTTGACGTGATCTAGAGTGAGTTTTTCGAGACACTATATAAATAAGCTGATCAGGTGGTTGTTCGACATATGTGGGGGCCTTCCCTACACCGATAAGCTTAGTTAGAGCCTTAAGTGGCTCGCTTCAAGAATCCGTCATTGGATTGGTGATCCCTCGAAAATTACACTAGACACCAATTTTTGTAGCCAAAATCCTACATTTGATAGTGTAGGGGATGTTGATCGTACCCCAAAGTTACTCCTCATGTATCCACTCAGGATGAGACATAAATTCCCCATGTAATAGATCCTTGGATCTTTGGGGTAAGAGAATCTGGTATGCCCAAGAAGTGAGTGTTGTGGAGTGGAGCCAGTGTTATCAGAATCTCTATTTGTCAGCCTGAGTAAGGTATTTCTTATGCGAGGGGTCTATCAAGTGGTTTCCACTTTCCAGCCTAAGTTTTGTTGTCTTCAAGTATTTTTATTTGTGTTACACCCGTAAAATCAGTTTGGGCTAATCTAGGCCCCCCATCACTAGCACACTCATTATTGAGTAGTACACTTGGCCAATGTGTTTACTATGCTTAATGTTTTCTTGCCAAGAGTAGGTTGACAAACACCCCCATCATTTTCAACATTTGACAAACATTCCAAGTCCAAACTTTTACACTTGCATAAACAAAGCCCAAATCAAGTCCATCTCATTTCCACCTCATGTTCCATAAGCCTAAGTTGTACAAGCATCCCAAGAAGTCTATCCATCACCAAGTCAAGAAGAAGAAACTCACCCAAGCACAACTTGTGAGAGGTTGAAAGTTTTGGTACACCAAGCGTAAACTCTTGCTAAAAAATAGGACCTTCTTGCATCGATATCATGATTATACACATGGTCATAGCAACTAGTTTGATGCTAGTGATGAATTAAGAATCCGCGCCCTACACCAAGGATCGGGCTTGTCTTTCAATACCAACTATTGTCAAAATAAGGGTGGTCGCATCCCTTCATACAATTTGCCATCCGAACCTATCACTTGTTGAGTCTTTTCTTCTCAAGAATAACCTAGTCACCACTTTTTTCTAGTCATCACTATCATCCCTCTTTGATCTTTCACCATCCAATCCTTCAATCAATCATCCAAATCAAATCAACCCCACTCTAATATTTTATACCTCGTGAATTTTTATTTATACCTCATCTTAAATCAATTAATCATTTGGCTTTTGTGCTTGGGAAAGAATCTTCCCCAATTACCCTTTGCCTTATCCTTTGAGTCGATCAAGACTCTCAATCCCATGTCTTTATTTTTCTTAGGATCATTAGTCAATCCTTCGTAGAAAAAGCCTTTGTGATCATCATTTTAAGGTCTAAATTTCACCCAACTTGGTTGTCACCTCATTTTATAGTTTTCATCATCAATATTCTGCACGTGAAATCCTCATTCAAGGACTAAGGTGTGATCTTAATCAATCATCCAATCAACTATCTAACTTCATTAAATCCCAATCAAATAAAAAATCCAAAATTTTCGTTGTCCTTTCATCAAGATTTTCCTTCCAATAAATCTCTCCTAAGGTTATTCTTGTATGTTCACAACTCAATCTCAAAGGAAGAAGATGGTTGAGCAACACTATAGTATGCCAGACATTAGTGTCCTATAACAAGATCCTACACAAGGTCAAAATTCGCAACCAAACAATCAAAATCCACAACCACAAGTGGACCCTAACATGGTTGATCAAGATGACCTCCCCCCGGAAATGTGAACATTCCTAGAGGACTCATACAATCAAGAAATGATGGAGAAATCCATCCGACATAATCCTAGTGGTCTTTTAAAGACCCTCATTGAAAATGGGGCTCATCTTCCCCTTGATTTTGATAGATCCATTCTTGATCAACAACCACACACTAACTCATTTGGGTGCATTTTTCGACAAACTATGGGATTTCTTTTGTTTTGTTAGATCTTACAAGGCAATTTGTGTCAATTTTTTTTTATTTTAAATCTTGCCCGTTCCGACAAAACCAATTATCATCGAAATATTGCCCGACGTTCATTGGAATTTCGATGAAAAATAGAAAAGTGAAAAAGAGAAAAAAAACCTTTAGGGTTAGTCAAGTAAATAATATAAAAAATCGCGTGGACGATGTTTTTTGTACTTGCGACATCGTTTTGTTTGGTTTGTGAAGGTTATAGACCGAATTTTCCATAGCCCGATTTTTTTTCCCGTGAAGAAAAATCATGTCAGATAATATCTGTGAAGAACAAAATAAGGAGACAATTGCTAGATTGTGGTCTAGCTTGAAAAGAAAAGGTGATGGGAAATGCTATTGTCCCTGCAAAGATTTTAAGGACTTAAAGACTAGAATACTTTTAATCACAACAATTGAGAAACATTGTAGGCAACATGGTCATATTGAAGGGGGGCATGATTATTGTCCATTGGTAAGTTGTTCATTATATGTGTTTATATTGATTGCATTTGTAAATGTTTATATCATTTTAACAATTTATATACATAAGAAATCACTTGTTAATGAGATCATAATCATTGTTTATTTATGTTGGTCATTTTTATATAAGTGGGGCACCGTAGGGCACATGATATGGACTACCACGACTCGAAGAATGTGGTTTTCCAAGTGGAGGAACATGGAGGTGTGAATATCAAAGCTGAAGATAATGATCCTATGGAAGAAGATGATCATGCGCCAGAAAACACAATTGAAGATGATGGTACAAATACATTGATCCATGACACATTTAGTACTAGTGCTGTTGATCATGATGATTAAGAAGACTTTGATGTTGTTCATGATTTACCTATACTTGAGATGGCATACAAGCCCCTTTACGAAGGCTCCCGAATAACTCTTCTCTTTGGTGTATTGTTGTTGGTGAGCTTGAAAGTTATGAATGGTTTATCCAACATAACAATCTCACATATGTTAAGGTATGTCATATATGTCATCTTTTTTCATCTATATTTGTTGTTATTTCATCACTAGTAAATAAAAGGTGAAATATGTACCATTAATATTCTTTATATTAACAAATTATTTTTTTTGTTCTAGATTGATAGGTGATTTTTTGTTACCACCATCAAATATCCTACCTCGCTCATATCGAGAATTATCTGCCATTATGAAAGATATTGGAATGAAGTATCAAGCAATAGATGCTTGTCCCAATGATCATATTTGTAAAGCGGAAAATCGCGATCGAACCCTAGTTGCTCTCCCCTCTTCCAACTCCAAGGAGAGAGAAGGGAGATTCACTAGGGTTGATGGTTTTCACTCAGGGGAGAGACTTTACATTCAAAAGAGGGGTTGAAACCCACAAGATCCAATCCCACACAATGCAAGATTGGATGCTAAATGTGTTTCAAGGGTTAAGAAAGCAAGGCTACCCTCTTTTGTAAAGAATGTTGATAGAAGAATTAAGCTAGGAATGCATAGAAAGTGACAAAGATTCGCTTATAAACTGAGATAGGGATATAGTATGAAGCTACGGACCTGGAATTAGCAGTAAAATGTCGATACGGTGCTGTCCTGCAAATTTGAGCAAAAGTTGTCGGGACGATGGCGCCCGGCGCCACGGTCCTCCGAAAAATCCGCGAAATGAAGGGGGATCTGTTTGTCTCTGCACAAGGATTCCAGATCTTCAATTTCAGCCGCGTACCTGCAACCTACACACAGAAAAGCGAAGACGATTGGGGGGTTAGGGATTAGGGGTTTGCCTTTAGGTCAAACCCCGGTTTTGGAATTAACCAAGAAATGAGCAATGCTGTAAATGTAAATGTCTGTAAAACAAGTACTAATACCTTGTTGTAAGGATGTTTGTATCCTTATGTGCGAAGGTATAGATGTTGTATGTTGTAGTAGTATGTAGTAAGTGATCTCCTCTTCAATGGTTGAATCCTTATCTTGAATGCAACACTTAGCCTTGAATGGAGACTTGAAATGATCAATTGCTTGAAGGAATGCTTGAGTATAATTTCCACGCTTGTACACATATGTCCTTCTTACCCAAATGGGAGAGGAAAATGTAGTTTATATACTTGTCATTTAGGGCTGATAGACTGATTTTCCCGACCTTAGGCCGACCAAGAAAGATAATTTTCCAATTTGCAAACATAAAGACCCGAAGTCCAAAAGAGACCGGGCCCAAAATAGGACCGAGGGACCAGGGCGCTGGGCGCCCTGGTCCTGAAGGACTAGGGCGCTGGGCGCTCTGGTCCCACCTCCCGGGACAGTAGGGTGCAAAGGAGGTTCAGGCCAGGGTGCAAGAAAATGCAGTTTTCAGTGTCATAAGCAAGTTTCGGGGTCTCCATTTAGGTTGCGTGTTGCGTCGCCATCGTGAAGACTGAAATGCAGTCGAAATTGCAAGTGTCGCAATTTTAGGACGCTACATTTAGCCCCCACTTTAGCGGGAGTATAAGCGTACGCTCATACTTCCGGTAAAGTACAAGGAAACAACATTGAAAAACTTTCACCACGTCAAGGAGGCAAGACACACCAAGCCCCCAGTGGACTAAGGATCTTACGAATTCGATTGACAAAGTAAAAGGGAAGATCACGAGGGAGAACCATGACTGTCAGTAGTAAGGTTCCCTCACTATGAGTCATGCAGGAAAGATATCAAAAATTTTCAAGGCAAAGCTAAATTTGTCAAGAAATTTTCAAGTATCTTGTCAAGAAATTTTCAAGTATCTTGAAAAGATATGAACGGGATGTATGCCCCCCTACGTTAAAGCGATCGCACACGCCTCACCGGGGGTGATTGCTTTAAGGTAGTGATACATATAAGAAATGAGAAAGGAGCACATTATCGCAAGGATTTAGCCCCCAAGTGTGAGATAAACCCAAGGATAATAGACACAAAACACAAAGCACGAGGTGACTTCGCTTTCCTCGGGGTCAGTATGCTGTATGATAATTCATGTATATCATATGTATGTATGCATAATTGTTCTTCATTCCCCAATCAAGGAAGGTCACCTAGAAGAAGGGAACACATGTGTCTTTTGAGTCAACATGAGAGAGACCAAAAGAGATCTCAATGCTTTGCATCGTCCTCAAGTAGACAACACTAAGGACAACAAATAGAAGAATGAGAATAACATATAGAAGAAGTAACACAAGAGAGGAGGAGAGAATCTGCTATGCTAATGTAACTAGTCTAGCACGTCATCTACCCCCCGATCTTGCTGATCAATGTTTCGGGAAGGTAGGGAACACGCTAGAGGAGGAACATTCAACACAGCAGATGGAGCTATCACAAGATCCAAACAAGGGCTATGTTCATGTTCCGAGCCACATTGTTCTTGTCTAGGAGCTAGGATAAGTTCTTTAGAAAATTTATTAGATAAATGGTTATCAATATCAACAAGTTCATATTCACTATCAGAAGCAAGAGAAGTAACATTTTCATCATGAATAACATTTTCATCTATAGCATCATCAAGATTTATAAAGATAGGGTCTTTAATTCGCACAAGATCAAGACCATCATGCATCTTATGTTTTGGAGATTTCGGAGAAAATGGAATAATGCTTGTTGAAGGTGTTTTTGGAGATTGCAAAGTTTGAGAAGCAGCTGCCTGAGCTCTAAGACGACGCTTTCGTCGGCGTTCACGTGCAGAACGATTTCGTCTAGTCTTAGTAGGAAGATTAGGAGATTGAGGAGGAGGAATGTTCTCATCCTTATCAATTGGGTGTTTAGGTTGTGGTCTCTTAGGTTGAATAATAGGAGAAGAGGAAGGTCTCTTCTCTCCATAAGAGGAAGGAGGAGGAACTGCTCCATATAAGGGCGGAATATTTGGTTTAGGAAGAAGACCAAGTCCATCATGACGAGGAGGTATAGGTCTACTCTTAGAAGGCTTATTAGGCATAGACATAATCACATCCATGGGAACGGGTTGGGAATCTTCTTGAGGAAAGATATTAGTTTTATCTTTCAAAGGAAAAACTTCCTTCTCAAGAATGATAGGAATATCAAGTTTAGGTGTTCTAGGTTCACTTAGAGATAAGATCATATCTGTTTTCCACTTTTGATAAGATTTGAAAAGATGATCACTTCGCGGAGGAAGAGATTGGAATTGTTTAGGCCAAAAGTAATCAAGAGGAACACTAGAGGTTCTTTCAGCTGGTTTAAAGAGACTATGATTGACAGTAACAACTTCTTCATTATGGGGAAATTTCAAACACTTATGAATAGGAGAAGCAATAGCTTTCATGGAAGATAGCCAAGGATAGCCAAGCTTCACACGAAATTGTTCGGATGAAGGAATAATAGCAAAGTTCACATCAAGGGATTTGTTATGGACCTCAATAGGCAATGTAATAGAACCAATTGCAGGAGAAGAAAATGCATCAAATAGTTTCACAATCACATCTGTTTTGTCATAAATCACTTGATTCAATTGCAAAGTAAAAAGAAATTCTTCAGTAATAACATTAACCATGCACGAAGGATCAATAAGCACTCCACGACAAGGTGTATTCTTGAATTTTGCAACTATGTATAAAGGACCATCAGGTGCCCTAATGGTTTCACTGGAATCAAATGTGATGGAAGGTTCTTTAGGGTTTTCTTGCTGCTCTACAAAGTTAATCATATTCGGAGTCATAGACACAAGCCGATCAGATGAGAGGGAGGAATCATTAGCCTCAATTGCATTAGAGGTATGAGAAGGTAATGGATCAGTAAAAATCTAAAGATTTTGGTTAGGAGGAGCTACAGATGTATTGCCTTTATCATTCACTCCAGAAACAGAAATAGTATTATTATCAATCAAATCTTGAATTTTACCCTTTAAAGAAAAACATTTTTCAGTATCATGCCCAGGCTGACGATGAAATTGACAAAAAGATTTGTTATCAAAATAAGGTGAAGTAATCTTTGCAGGATCAATTTGTCTTATAGGAGGAAGAGTAAGCACATTTTGTTCCAATAACTTATTCATAATACTATGCAATGATTCATTCAAAGGAGTATACTTTCTTTCTTTCTTGAAAAATTTAGAAATAGGAGGCACACCTGATGCTACATTCACATTGTTGTTGATGATGTTTTCATTGAATTTGATGGAATCTCTGTTCGGTTTAAACTTTCCAAATGGTTGTTGACTGCTATCACCCTTATCACTCGGAGCCCTAGGATGTGATTGTTCCATTTGACTCATAGTCAGTTGATAATTGTGAAGAGTTGCACACAACTGTTGGAAAGAAGTAAACTCAGAAAACAGAAGTTTGTCTCGAATATCTTTTTGTAAATTAGAAATAAAGATTCTTTGAATATCATTGTCAGGCACTGGAAAAGAAATTTGAGCATACAAATGCTTATATCTACCAATGAAATCAGTCACTTTTTCTTTAACACCTTGTTTACAATGCATTAAATCAATCAAAGTAACTTTAGGACTTATATTGTTTTGAAATTGTTGAATGAAAGCATTTGCAAGTTGTTCGAAAGAAGTAATAGAATAAGAAGGCAACGAGCAATACCATTGTAGGGCTTTATCTCTTAATGTTCTAGTGAACAGTTTTGCAAGCAACCTTTGGTCATAAGCAAAATCAGTACATATTGTTTGAAAAGTCTTAACATGTGTTAGAGGATCACCTTTACCATTATAAAGCTCCAAATGCGGGATTTCAACATGTTTAGGAGGGATAGCTCAAACAATGTCAAGAGAAAGTGGGCTCGCAACATCAAATGTGGGCACACTAAACTTAGATTGATTCATAGAGGCAATTTGTTGCTGTAAAGAAGAGACAGTTTGTGCAAGATTTTTAATGGTCGCTTCAGTCGAAGAATTCATATTAGATGTGTTAGATTGAGATGGAGGTGTTATGTTATTGAAAGAAGGTAAAGAGTAAGGTGGTGGGACTCTATGATAATTAGTCATAGGAGATGATTGGACAGGAGGAACACTACAAGGAGGAATGGAATGATTGAATGAATTGCCCCCTTGCATCATGTCCATTTGTGGAGATATAATAGGGACACTCATTGAAGGATTGAATGAAGAAGTCAGATTAAATGAAGGAAGAGGGTTAATTGAAGAGGAAGGATTGCCCCCATGACTGGTGATCACAGGAGGAATGTCTTGTGTAGAAGTAGCCATTATGTTTGATGTAAAGGTAGGTATGCTAGCAATAGAAGTCATCAAAGGAATAGAATGATTGACTTGAGTAGGAGGTTGTGTATAACCCAAATTTTCAGCACAACTCTTCATAGGCATCACATTCGAATCCACAATGTGTGCAATACCACGCAAAATATCAATTCCATTCTTATCACTTTGAAGCATACGTTTTAGACCCTCAATTAATTGAAGAGCTTGACTATCAGGGTATTCTTGAGACATCCATTGTCGAAAATCGTCAAATTGGTTATCCAATTTCGAAAGTTGTTCTTCAGAAACCTCATGGAGAGCTTCTTCATCATTAGGAGGATTAGAGGAATTACCCATGTCCTCATTAAAAAGGCTATTCAAATTAGGTTCCATCTCCTCAGTAGTTAAACCTCGGAAAGACTTAATTCTACGGCTTCGTCTAACGGGAATAGTGTAAGTAGGGCTTATTGTTGTAAAACTCATGCACTAGAGAGAGAGAGAAAGTTTTGAATTTAGAGGTAGCAATTTTCAGTAAAATCAGCCAATCTTCTGGATTTAAGCTATTAAATACAATCAGGACAATCTCCCGAAATTTCAAAAAAAATGTCAGGGACCGTGGCGCTTCGGAGTGCACACGGTCCCAACAACTTTTTTCGAAATTTGCAGGGATGAAAGTTATGATGATTTTAGAGCTAATCTGAAAAAATTGAGTGATTTTACGATCTGTAGATAGGCCAAATTAAAGTTGCAATCTCGAAATTGAACCCTACCAAGATTGTCGAAAAATGCAAAAATTTGAATTTTGAAAAAGAGAGGGAAACTGAAATTTTGAATGTTATGATTTTAGAGGGAATGTCAAGAGCAATGCAAATTTTGAAATTTAAAAATTGACTCAATTTCACGCAAAATTCAATTTTGAAAGCGGAAATTAAAGTTGTTGTAATTAAGCACTTAATTTCAAAAGTCACAAATTGTAAGAATTTGAATGAAGCACTGAAATTTCGAATGAATGCAAACACACTTTTCAGATTTAGGACAGTAAGAACACAATTTTGACACAAAATTTCAATTTCGATGATTTTTGAATGTTTAGAAGCCTTAATCCAAGCAATCACAAGACCAACTTTGACTGTAATTTTGAAGGTGTTAAAATTGATAAAATCAGCCAAAATTCTGGATTTTAGCAGGAAAATACAGTAAGATCTCGCTCCTGAAATTTCGGAAAAAATGTCGGGGACGATGGGGCTCGGAGTGCACACGGTCCTTGCAACTTTTTTCCAAATTTTCAGGGATGAAAGATATTGTGATTTTATTGCGAAATCCAAAGTTACAGCTGATTTGGAGATGTTTTGATCAGTGAAATTGTCGGACAAAGGTTGAATCAAGAGGGTTTCAAAAATTAGGGTTTTGACACTTTAACCACTTAATTTTCAGAATTAAAGCACAAATATGAATTGATAATTTGTAATAGAAGGGCAGATCTGAAACAAGCATCAACATTTAGACATTTCACAAGCTTAATTACTAAAAAGAAAATTTAGGGTTTTTATGCAATTAACCTCTAAAATTTTGCAAAAGATCAAACATGGAAATGTAATCAAGGAATCCAATTTTCAGATCTAGGCATGAAAAATCAGAAAGGATGTTCACGTCGGGTTCACCAAAATGTAAAGCGGAAAATCGCGATCGAACCCTAGTTGCTCTCCCCTCTTCCAACTCCAAGGAGAGAGAAGGGAGATTCACTAGGGTTGATGGTTTTCACTTAGGGGAGAGACTTTACATTCAAAAGAGGGGTTGAAACCCACAAGATCCAATCCCACACAATGCAAGATTGGATGCTAAATGTGTTTCAAGGGTTAAGAAAGCAAGGCTACCCTCTTTTGTAAAGAATGTTGATAGAAGAATTAAGCTAGGAATGCATAGAAAGTGACAAAGATTCGCTTATAAACTGAGATAGGGATATAGTATGAAGCTGCGGACCTGGAATTAGCAGTAAAATGTCGATACGGCGCTGTCCTATAAATTTGAGCAAAAGTTGTCGGGACGATGGCGCCCGACGCCACGGTCCTCCGAAAAATCCACGAAACGAAGGGGGATCTGTTCGTCTCTGCACAAGGATTCCAGATCTTCAATTTCAGCCGCGTACCTGCAACCTACACATAGAAAAGCGAAGACGATTGGGGGGTTAGGGATTAGGGGTTTGCCTTTAGGTCAAAGCCCGGTTTTGGAATTAACCAAGAAATGAGCAATGCTGTAAATGTAAATGTCTGTAAAACAAGTACTAATACCTTGTTGTAAGGATGTTTGTATCCTTATGTGCGAAGGTATAGATGTTGTATGTTGTAGTAGTATGTAGTAAGTGATCTCCTCTTCAATGGTTGAATCCTTGTCTTGAATGCAACACTTAGCCTTGAATGGAGACTTGAAATGATCAATTGCTTGAAGGAATGCTTGAATGCTTGAATGCTTGAATGCTTGAGTATAATTTCCACGCTTGTACACATATGTCCTTCTTACCCAAATGGGAGAGGAAAATGTAGTTTATATACTTGTCATTTAGGGCTGATAGACTGATTTTCCCGACCTTAGGCCGACTAGGAAAGATAATTTTCCAATTTGCAAACATAAAGACCCGAAGTCCAAAAGAGACCGGGCCCAAAATAGGACCCAGGGACTAGGGCGCTGGGCGCCCTAGTCCTGAAGGACCAAGGCGCTGGGCGCTCTGGTCCCACCTCCCGGGACAGCAGGGTGCAAAGGAGGTTCAGGCCAGGGTGCAAGAAAATGTAGTTTTCAGTGTCATAAGCAAGTTTCGGGGTCTCCATTCAGGTTGTGTGTTGCGTCACCATCGTGAAGACCGAAATGCAGTCGAAATTGCAAGTGTCGCAATTTTAGGACGCTACAATATTATATATCATAAACAACATGAATTTACAATAGAATGCCCTGAATGTCATATTAGTAGATATTGAATAGATCAACAAACAAAAAAGGTGCCTCGCAAGGTTCTTCGTTATATTCCCATTATTCCACATTTGCAATGATTATTTAGGTGCGAAAGCTTGGCACAATTTATGGATTACCATGCACACAATAGAAGTCAATAAAGAGGGAGCACATAATGTTGGCAATGATTATTCTGTTAGGATAATCGATGAACAACTGAAAGGGGGGGTGAATCAGTTGGTAACAAATTATATCATTTAATCCACTTTACAACCTTAAAATGGAGCACATAAACATTAAATACCAGAATAGCAGAAACAAAGACTGGTAGAAATAGATACCGATAAACAATGCAACTCAACAAATAAACAAATAATCAACACAATGCAACCATACCACATAACACCATGATTTGTACATGGAAAACCCGGTAAAGGGAAAAACCACGGTGGGAAGCCTACCCATACTCAGATGATACTTCTACAGAAAGTAGGTGATACAATGAGGGGCCTACAAATGTAGGAAGGCACACTACCTAGAGCACACTGTTCATTACAAAAAGAGTCTTACTAAATGTAAAGAGGTTAAAACCACCTCAAGATAATTGGATAACAATCCAGTAGAGTGAACTGCTAGAGATAGCATCTACCATGCCAGATTACAGTCTCGGTTAAGCTCACTATTAGAGGCCTTTGACCTCTTACATAAACCCAATTCGATCTTTAATGATAAACCTAATCCTCTACCGGAATGATATTACAATATTCACACATTACATTCCCATGCCTTTTCCGTTACCATGCCATGATCTATAATGAGATATTACATCAATTTATACAAACCCTAAGGCCTAACCAATTAGGTCAGCCAACTAAAAAGATATTACAATAACTTCATTACATATATTCATATTACAATGATATGCCATGTGGGCTTTAGACCAAAACAATATTAACCAATCCATAAATCATCCTGTTAACATGTAGAGAACACGTTAATATGATATCAATCTATAACCTCGATAGGCACCAGACCTATTTTGGGTCCACCATGCCAAAGCGATGTCTCCACCTGATTGAAGCATGATCAAATATCGTCTTCTACATCCTAGAAACTGCACCAATACCACTTATGCATCCTATCAAGAATTCTCAGTAAAAGCTCTGTTGGTAAAGCCTTGAACCTATGCCAGTAATGGTTTACTAGAGCGTATGATAGCATCCGAACACCAAGTCAACACCATTTGACCAAGACATGCTCCAAAAGAATGTAACACATATAACCAAACATATTCCATTGATCCAAACACGCCGGAAGTGTCCAATAGATAGTCTCTACTGCCGATAACAAAAGATCTTCTGCCAGTAACCTACCATAACAACTAGTGTTGAGATCAATGACAAAAAATCAATGCAACACATAATCAATCCTTCCATATTGCCAAAAATCTCCCCCTTTGGCATTGATGGCAACACTAGATGTGAAAAACATCTAAGTACTAAGAAATGCCAAACAAGTCTCCCCCAATGAAAGACAACCAACAAACTCCCCCTTTGAATGATATCTCTGTATAACTTTGAAAAAAAACTCATTATGTTTTCTTTTCACATCAATATCTCTCCCCCTTTGACATCAATGCCAGAGATATGACATAGATATCAAAATTTTGTGAATCTCAAAGTTGACTACTCCCCCTAAGCAGTAGCACCACTCATAAGTGCTAGAATGAATAGTATCTCTGATAATGCATGTAGGAATGATGCCAAACTACATCAATCAAGTCTCTGCTGGAGGGCAAGAAACCCCTAGCCCGTCTCTCAAATATTCAAATGAATATTTAGACAATAGTTTAGTGAATATATCTGCAATCTGCTCTTTAGTGTTCACATAAACCAATTTGACTTATTTTTCTTCTACCTTGTCCTTCAGAAAGTTATACTTTATTGATATGTGCTTAATCTTAGAGTGAAATGTTGAATTCTTAGACATTTCAATAGTTGCAGAGTTATCACAGTAGCTAACTACCGGTTCACTACAATTTACCCTGATATCCTTCAACATTTGCTTCATCCACAAGACATGAGTGCAATTAGTTGTTGCTACAACATATTCAACTTCTGCAATAGATAAAGAAATGCATGACTATTTTTTTGCTAATCCACGAAACCAATTTCTTTCCAAGAAAGAAAGCTCCACTAGAAGTGCTCTTCCTATCATCAGTATTTCCTTCCCAATCTGAATCTATATATGCACATAAAGTGAAGTTATCATCTCTAGAATACCATAAGCCATATTCAGTTGTGCCTTGAAGATACCAGAATATCCTCGTTACTGCACATTCATGATTTTCTTTAGGATTACTTTGATATCTTGACACAATACTCACTGCATTCATAATATCTGGTCTAGTCTGAGTTAGATATAACAAGCCACCAATCATAGACTTATACCTTGTTGAATTTACCGGTGTAGATGTATCTTTGATAGATAATTTCTCACTTGTCACAATAGGAGTACTTACCGGTTTGGAATTATCCATACCAAACTTCTTCAACAATTCCCTTAGATACTTTGTTTGACAGATAAATATGCCTTTGTCAGTTTGAGTTATCTGCAAACCTAAGAAAAATTTCATATTACCAATCATAGACATTTCAAATTCATTCTTCATGTTGTTAGAAAATTCCATGCATAATTTATCTTCTCCTCCAAATATGATATCATCAACAAATACTTCAATAATTAGAATATCATCATCAGTAATCTTGTAATATAAATTACTAGCAGCACTGCGTTTAGTAAAACCAAGCTTCAAAAAATATTTATCCAACCTTGCATACCAAGCTCTAGGAATTTGTTTCAATCCATATAATGCTTTCTTTAACCTACAAATCATATCCTTGTCATCTGTCAGTGAAAAACCATCAGGCTGCTCAATGTAAACCTCTTCCTCAAGTTCACCATTAAAAAATGCACATTTAACATCCATTTGATAAACCTTGTAGTTCTTATATGCTGCATAGGCAAGAAATAGTCTAACATCTTCAATTCTAGCTACAGGTGCAAATCTCTCACCATAATCAATTCCTTCCTTTTGAGAATTTCCTTTACAAACTAGTCTAGCCTTGTTTCTTATAACTTGACCATCCTCATTTAGTTTATTTTTAAAAACCCATTTAGTTCCAATAACATTCTTATTTTTAGGCCAGGGAACTAAAGTCCAAGTCTCATTCTACTATATCATATCTAATTCATCTTCCATAGCCTTTAACCAATGTTTATCTTTACAAGCTTCAATAGCAGATGGCGGTTCAACTTGAGAAATAAAACATACCTCTTCATTTGCCAATCTTCTTCTTGTCATAACTCCCTTGTTCCTATCTCCAATGATTTGATCTTTAGAATGATTTAATCTTACATACCTTGGAGTCTTCTGAACTTTAGGTTCACTGACC
Organism: Cryptomeria japonica; assembly: GCF_030272615.1. Taxonomy (NCBI): domain Eukaryota; kingdom Viridiplantae; phylum Streptophyta; class Pinopsida; order Cupressales; family Cupressaceae; genus Cryptomeria; species Cryptomeria japonica. The sequence continues at coordinate 221,885,861 of NC_081405.1, forward strand.
AGATCATCAGTCACAGTTGAGTTTTCAGATTGTGCGAGTGTAACCATCTTAGTGTCTTGTATCGGTTGAGGTAGAATGATCCTTTCCACTATCGGTTCCCTGCCATATGATATAGATTGATTTTTGTATTGCTCATCCACTTTCACATTTGCGCTTTCCATAATTTTCTGCAATCTTTTTTTATAATATCTATATGCTTTTCTTTGATTAGAATAACCAAGAAATATTCCTTCATCACATCTAGGATCAAACTTCACAATTGAATCATCCCTTTTGATATAACATTTACTTCCAAAAATTCTGAAATATTTAATAGAAGGTGTATGTCCAAACCATAATTCATAAGGAGTCTTACTGGTTTCACCTTTGATGTGAACTCTATTGAATGTGTAGATTATTGTACTCATTGCTTCTCTCCAGTAGATATGAGGCAATTTGTCTTCCATCATCATGGTTCTTGCTGCATCCAAAATGGTTCTATTCTTTCTTTCCACTACTCCATTTTACTGAGGAGTCCTAGGTGCAGATAAATGTCTCCTAATTCCATTTGTCTCACAGTAACTGTTAAATTCATGAGAAGTGAACTCACTGCCTTGATCTGATCTTAAACATTTGATTTTTAATCCAATTTCAGTTTCTACTTTTGCTTTAAAGATCTTGAATTTCTCAAAAGCCTCATACTTCTCCCTAAGAAAAGTCACCCACATCATTCTAGAATAATCATCAATTATTAGCATGATGTATCTATCACCTTGAAAGCTTCTAGTCCTTGCTAGACCACATAAGTCAGTGTGAATCAAATCAAGAACATAATTAGATTTATCTTGTATGCTCTTAAAAGTAGTTCTAATTTGCTTTCCCAATTGACATTCCTTACATACTGGATTATGAAGCTTCATAATCTTAGGTATATATCTAACTGCCTTAGTTGAATTGATCTTGACAATGCAGTCAAAATTAACATGACACAACCTTTTATGCCATAACCAACTCTCATCAATATGAGCAATCCAACATGTCTTATTACCAGTGTTCAAGTGAAAGATATTACCTCCAGTCTGAGTACCGGTAGCAATCTCCAAATCAGTCTTGTTAATGATTTTGCATTTTCTATCCTTGAAATGAAGTTGGAATCCCTTGTCCATCAATTGACCAACACTCAAAAGATTATTCTTTAAACCTTATACATAATAGACATTGTCAATATTATGCTTACCATCTAGAGAAATAGTACCTCTACCTCTGATCATACATGCTTTGTCATCTCCAAATCTTACTTGACCACCATTGTATTCATGCAAGGACACAAATTTTCTTTCATCTCCAGTCATATGATGTGAGCATCCACTATCAATTATCCATTCATCCTTGTCTTCAACTTTTGCTACTAGGGCATTTTCTTCATTCTTGATAGCCAGTTCTGGTTCATCTTCCTTTAGAGAATAGAACACCCATCCCTTTCCATTGCCGGACCCACTAGTAGAGTCTTCTGCCAGTTCATCCATAGAGTCATCAGTTACTCCTTCCTCATTCGCTATGTAGTTGTTTGTTTCTCTTGAATCTATATCTATTCTGATTAGGCTTGAATGATTTTTTAACTCTTTCTTTAAATCTTGCATTCCTTTTAGGACATCTAGATGCAAAATGACCAATCTTATTACATACTAAACATTGAAAAGGTGTTTTTCTTTCATACTTACTTCCCATCGGTTCTTTAGGTACTCTTCTAGCAAATAAGGCTTCAAGTTGCTCAAATTCTTCATCCTCTTTCCTCATATCTTCTAGTTCTTTTGCATATAGGCTTTCCAATCATTCTTGCCAGTAGATGATGATGATACATGAAAATTAGGTTCAGGTTTTGCAGCTCCAGAAGGTCCAAATTCTTCAAGCTCAAAAGCAGATAATTTCCCAATCAGAATGTCTTTGTTAACTGAAGTGTTTGCCATTGTTCTCAGCTCATTAATTGCACTTGCCTTCATCTTGTAAGTTGGTGAAAGGGTTCTCAAGACTTTGGAAACTATTTCATCTTCACTCAGAGATCCTCCACAACATTGAATTCCCATGACAATCTCATTAACTCTTTCCATAAATTTAGCAATTCTTTCATTGTCATCCAACTTTAGGTTCTCATATCTCACCCGGTTACCATCAAGTTTAGCAATTTTGACAGTAGGGTCACCTTCATTCAGAGTTTGCAATTTATCCCACATAACCTTTGCAGATGATTTATCATTCAATCCCATGATCTGCTGATCAATAAGTGCACACAAGAGGGCTTCTCTAGCTCTGCAATCATTCTCAATATTCTTATCAAAGTCTGTAGGAGTAGGATTGCCAGATGTCGGATCATAAGGTGTGTATTCTTTCTCAGTGATCTCCCAAATATCCTTGCCAAGACATCTAAGATTAGTCTCCATTCAGATCTTCCATATCCCATAATTTGTTCCATCAAGCTTAGGGATTTCTCTTCTGAAGATAGTTGCCGGTGGATTAGTTGCCATAGGATCTACCTCAAGCGGTTAAGCTTATGCAAAAGAGGACCAAAGCTCTGATACCAATTGTTAGGATAACTGGTGAACAACTGAGAGGGGGGGGGGTGAATCAGTTGTTAACAAACTATATAAATTAATCCACTTTACAACCTTAAACCGGAGCACATAAACATTAAATATCGTAATAGCAGAAACAAATACTGGTAGAAACAAACACTGGTAAACAATGCAACTCAACAAAGAAATAGATAATCAACGCAATGCAAACATACCACATAACACCATGAGTTATACGTGGAAAACCCGGTAAAGGGAAAAACCATGGTGGGAAGCCTACCCATAGTTAGATGATACTTCTGTAGAAAGTATGTGATACAATGAGGGGCCTGCACATGCAGGAAGGCACACTGCCTAGATCACACTATTCATTACAAAAAGAGTGTCACTGACTACAAAGAGGTTAAAACCACCTCAAGATAATTGGACAACAATCTAGTAGAGTGAATTGCTAGAGATAACATATACTATGCCATATTACAGTCCCAGTTAAGCTCACTATCAGAGGCCTTTGACCTCTTACATAAACCCAATTCGATCTTCAACGATTGACCTAATCCTCTACCTGAATAATATTACAATATTCACACATTATATTCCCATGCCTTGTCCGTTACCATGCCATGATCTACAATGAGATCTTACATCAATTTATACAAACCCTAAGGCCTAACCAATTAGGTTGGCCACCTAAAGGATATTACAATAAGATCATTACATATATTCATATTACAATGATATGCCATGTCGACTTTAGACCAAAACAATATTAACCAATCCATAAATCATCCCGGTAATGTGTAGAGAACATATTAACATGATACCAGTCCATAACCTAGATAAGCACCAAACAAATTTAGAGTCCACCACTCCAAAGCGATGTCTCCACCTGATTGAAGCACAATCAGAGATCATCTTCTGCATCCTAGAAACTACACCAACACCACTTATGCATCCTGTCAAGAATCCTCAGTAAAAGCTCTATCGGTAAAGCCTTGAACCTATTCCGGTAAGGGTTTACTAGAGTGTGAGTGTATGATAGAATCCAAACACCAAGTCAACACCATCTAACCAAGACATGCTCCAGAAGCATTTAACACATATTACTAAAAATATTCCATTGATCCAAAGATGTCGAAAATGTCCAACAAATAGTCTCTACTGCCGGTAATGAAAGACCTTCTATCGGTAACCTACCATAACATCTAGTGTTGACATCAATGACAAAACATCAATGCAACACATAATCAATCCTTCCATATTGCCAACATGTTCCAGGTATTTTTTTCATTTAATAGTCATTTACATTAAATTATATATATTGCAGTAAAATAGTTATAATAATTATGTAATGTTTTTGTTCATTCAACTAGGTAAGTACCAAGTTAAAGATATGAATGTATATATCGGGTCTCTTATCGATGAGTTGTTGGAGTTATGGAATGGTGTCACTATGTATTTCGTCTCTAGACCAATAGGTCAAAGACAATTTCAATTCCATGCAATGCTTCTATGGACAATTATTGATGCCTTAGGGCTAACACATTTTTGTGGTATGTTATAATGTTCAACTTGCGCACTTTAATAATATTTAATTTTTTAAAGTATAAATCGTGCATTTTTTGAAATAATCCATTCAATATATATAATTATAAAAAATATATTTAATCCAATTTACATGATCTTGCAGGTCTTCAAACAAAGGGAAAATTTTCATGTCCAGTTTGTGGTTCAAAGATAACAAGTTTAGGAAAGCAGGTGTTTGATGAGTATAGGCACTTTCTCCGCAAAAATCATAAGTATCGAACTACTAAAAAACATCTTTTTAATGGGAAAGAAGAGACTACATCAAAACCACAAAGAATGACACCTCGCCTATGGAAGTTGGAATATAATACAATTAATCATCAAGGTAATGCCATTCAATCTAATTGTTTATCTATCATATATGTTATGTTTTGAATTTATATTTTTATATTGTGTTTTGTTTACTCATACTGTAATTGACAATTATTGTCATTGTTAACATTTTAAATTTATATGCCTCATGAAGGTCGTCAATGGCATTAATTACCACCTTCCAAAGGGACTAAAAAGTTATCCCAGACAATTTAGTAGGTTGCCCTACTATGAGCAGCTACAAATTGTGCATTTGTTTGATACTATGCATATTGGAAAGAATATAACAAAGACGTTATGGAGAATATTGGATGGAAGGTGTGACAAAGAGAAATTGTCAAAATTTGTAGTGGTATTCAGGAATCCAATGATGCAATGAAAAATGTCATTCAATTAAATAGAGATGGAGATAAAATTAATATAAGTGCCCTTCCTTGGTTATTAACAAAGCAACAAAGCAATGCTATAAAATAGGTCATATGAAAAATTCAATTTCCCATAAGATTTGTTGCGAGCATAAACAATGTCATAACAAAGAAAAGTGAATTTTGGGCTAGGGATGAAAACGCATGATTGACATACCTTCATTAAGGTAATTCATGTTCTTGTATATTTTCTATATATTTGCATATTTCATGTACTTTTCATTGTATTATGTTTAGTACTCGTTTTGAAAAAACAATGAAAATATCATTTTATAATTGTTGAAGTACATTCTACCTCTATCTCTCTTAGACCACTTTGACAATAATATGAAGCAAGTTATATATGATCTTGGAAAATACATGAGGTAAGTAGTGTTATTTGTTCAATTTGTTATATAGATATTATATTTGTCATTTGTTTTACTTGTTATGTAATACATTGTACATTATTTTGTTAATTCTCGTTAATATATTTGTCTTAAATCACTTTAAAATGGTTGTCATCTAAAGAAATCCATAAAGAAGATATCAAATATTAGAAGAGAAAAATTCCTCGTCTAATATGTACAATGCAAAAGTGTCTACCTTTGACATTTTTCAATGCACAAGAACACTACCTCATACACCAAGTTGAGGAGATTGAATTGTGTGGACCTGTACAAACAAGGTCAATGTGGATGGTTGAGAGGCACTTGAAATTTTTGAAGGCTTTTGTTCGACAAAGAGCATATCCTAGGGGTTCTATGGTGGAGGGATAAATGGTATACCAGACTATGGTGTACATTACTAAATATCTTCCTAAGTTTGTGGCAAAGATCCATGTAGATCACATTTGGGATCCTAACTCCATTAACAAATTTGAAGGGGAGTACCTGATGGGGAAAGGTAGATTGAGGAAAGTGAGAGGTAATTATTGGATGTTCATGGACATTAATCTGAATACATTTTACATTAATTCTTAATCTTCAATATACATCAGTTGTAAATTTCTAGTTATTTTTTCTAAAGTTGCTTGAGAGTGGGATGCACTGCATTTGTATGTCACAAACAATCTTGATTGGATGATGGTATGGATTGAACGATGTTAACAATCTAGTCGCACATTAACATGGGAAGGTGTGGCTTCATTGGTTAAAGAAGCTCATTGTAATGGAGATTCCAATGTTACCCCAAGAGAAATTGATTTGGCATATGGTTTAAGAGATAAACAAGTACGTATAAATATATTAATCACCCATATTATTTAAATTTTTTTCAATTGTAATGATGTATATATATAGATGTTGTTTTTTGCATACATTCGACCAAGAATAAATATATTTATCAACTGGCGATGCAATAATTTTTACATGTTTGACATATTGCAGGTGAAACACCACAAGGCTATGTGGTGCAATGGTCATAAATTTCGTATCAAAAAGTTGGATGACACAAAGAAAACTTGTGATTTTGGGGTAACTGCAGTATTTCAGGTGACTAATGTTTCATCTAGGAGCGACATACATCCTCAAGTCTCAAAAAATCGATACTATGATATTTTGGATGATATACTTGAGTGTGACTTTGGGTCCTTCAAATTAGTTCTTTTCATCATCCAATGCTATAGGCTATGATTGAATGAAAATGATCCCGATAGAATTGTTATTGAACATGATAATGGATTTACAATGGTCAATACAAGGTCATTTGAGCAAGCTGAAAATGAGCTCTATGTTCTTCCAATCCAATATGAGTAGGTAGTTTACTCAAAGGTTCCACATGTACTAGGTTGGTCATTTTTTGTTAGACACAACCTTAGAGGAAGGCCAGTAAAGTATAATGTCATGGAAGAAGAAGATACAAAAGAACTAGAAGATGGTGTACATGATGATCGGGATCAACAGTTAGTTGATGATATACCCGACGAAGATGTCGAAGAAGAGAAACAAGATCATGATGATGTAGGAGTTAATGTTCATGAAGATGATGATGATATGACCAATACTTACAATGTTGATTCTAGATCGGAAGATACAGACAAAGAGCTGGATGAAGAAGAAGATCAATAACATGATTTAAATGTATGAGGTATGTGATTAGTATATTATCTATTTGATATTGATTTCTTGATTTTTTTGGTGAAATATAAATGTTGTGATTATGTGGGAGGACTTGTACTTTGTTATTATCTTTACATTTATCTTTACATGTCAAGTCATTTATACTTTTACATTAAAAATATTTGCATCATGTTGTGTTCTCTACTAAGATATTTATAGAAAATTTAATGGATGAATCCTTTTAATGATTTGTTATGCAATGAAACAATGATTCCTATTATGATGTATGATACACTTGATACTGTTTTGTATCTATGCTCTTAATCTAATTCGAGGAGATGATGTTTTCTAATCTTTATATTTTAACAAGTCTATGATATTTGCATGAGCTTTTGTAGATAATACCTTAGGGAATGTGTGTTGCATTAAAGGATCATTAAGATTTTTACAGATAATACCCTTTATTGGACATATTGATATAATATATATTTATTATTGTTATCAATTCTCTAAGTATGATGTTTTGTTGTCATAAAATGACACTTGCATGTAGGGTTTGACTCTATTGTCTTAGATAGACACCATTAAGAGGATACCTTCTTATTCAAAATACCACTCATTTTATTTTTTCTCGAGTACCCTCTAGGTATCATCCTCATTTTTCTATCCTACTATTGATAACCCAAAATCTAGTAACAATACCTAATACCCCTAGCATGTCAGTCATCACCAAGCTTTTGTATTTGACATAAGTGAAAGGTTGAAGCTACTGAAGTTTTCTTTAACTCAATACAAGACCTCGCATACTATAACTAAAAGCATATAAGAATAATCCCTGATAGACCTAAGAAAGATTAGCAAAATAACCCTCATTAAGTAACATTCCATGTATATATTAGGATAGCTAACCCTATCTAATAAGTCAGTATTGAACATGGCTATCAGCATAGTTATATTGAACGCAAACGATGAGATGCCTATCAGAATAGTCACTAAAGGCGAAATAGTAATATTTTGTAATCCCGATAGAGTATAGCTATCCAGACACACATATAGGGGTAGGTTGTAACAATGTCGACCCTATCAGAATAATAGATAAGATTGGGGTAGGTGCAAAAGGCTATCCAAATAGTGTAAACTTATAACGAATTCAAGGACAAAACCTCTATTGGTATAACTTGTGAAGATGGGATAACACCTTTTTTCTTTGTCGATGATGAAAGTAATTCCGATAAGAATTATCTAGGAGGAGTTCAGGATAACTTACAAAGTCAAGATAACACATCAACAATGTTCTGATCAATGAAATTATCCCAATGATTTACAAATAGAGTACTATTGGGAGTACTATCCCGATTTAATAATTATAAACTAAGAAATCAATAGCGCTAAAAAGAAAACAAATGAGGAGACCCTCATCAAAATGACTTATGAAGTCAAGAAAACAATCTTTGGATATGCCAATAGTATACATAATGTCGATGGATGTCACAACGATTTCTTATCGGTATAACTTAGGCTGGAATAACACAAAAAGGAAATAGTTATTGACATCTCCATATTTATCCACGATGATGAATTTGTGAGAAAGGCACCAAAATTAGAGGCAGTGACAGGGAGATTTAAGTCGGTGATATACGTCGTCAGATAATTCAAATTTTGAAAAGATGGCTTATTGATTTATAGATTAAAACATTTATTACTGCATGAGAAAAATTCTCTGAGAAACACATCCAGGAGATTTTCGCACTAGAATTGCAAACGCATTAAGAAGACATGAAGTAGGCCGAAAATACAAAAGAAGAAAACAAGTGCGTGCTCTGATTGATTTCTTTGTGATTGTTTCAAGTAATACATTCAATTGCTCATAAAATGGAAACTCCTAGTGGTTCTACAAAAAGGAAAAGAGGGGAGACAAGCAAGGGTAAGGGGAAGAAACAAAAAATGGAGGAAACAAGTCCAAAAACTAGGGTAGAAGAAAGAAAACTGAATCAAGATTTGCTAGATCAATTATCGGGTTCCACCCCCAAACCTAAGAGGTTTGCAGAGTGGAAATTAGAAGATAACTATGCTGAAGTGGGAGATGTGTACATAACTATTAAAGGCTATGAGATATTCCTATTTCACTACCATGGGTGTGAGAACCCTGAGCCAATCTGCAATCCATGGAAGTTGAGCTTGGGAAAAATTGTTGTTCCCAATGTCTTTGTCAATGTGGATCTTTTAAAGCTGCTGGCTCATAACTTTGATCCAAAAAAGAGGGAAATATGTGACCGAGATGGAAATCCTTGTTTCTTCATATCATAGGAGGCAATTTTGGAAGTTTTTTATTTGATTGAGGTTTATGATCATCCCATTATCCTTGGGGATTTTCTTGAAGAGTATCGCAGATTAGATACCACTTACACTAGATGGAGATTTCCCTTTCATTTTCTTAATCCTGAGGTGCCTTTAGAGATAGGGGAGAGTCTAACATTTCATGCAAATGTGTTTAAAGACTATTTTAAGTATACAAACTACTCAGTTGGTCAGCTTCTAGGGCTGAACACTTTGGATTTTATGAGAATAGAATCCATGATCATTGCAGTAGACATTTAGTCCCTAAAGGCCAGAGAATTTGATTTTGCTACGTTTGTAGTTGAGTAACTTGGGGCAGGACTTGCTGCTATCTAGAGGGACTCTTCCAAAATTTACTTTGCATATTATTTTTTACTCATGCATATGGTGTTGTTTTACGGACAAGGATTGGGGCTCTGGCCTGAGGAAATGAGGGTAAGAAAATATGATGGTGATAACTAGCCTTTGCTAATTCAACTATGGATGTCAATCTGGGATTGCATATTTGTTAGGTCCAGTTATATTCATTTTGAAGAATTCTTTGTTAAATCTCTGCATAGATTTTTTGGTCACCCTTGTAACTTTGCACTCTCAGAAGATATGAAGAGATTTTTAAGGCCTGCAGATTTTGGAGGGCCTGATACTATTAGACACAACTAGGGAGATTGGTATTATTTCTCTGATGTAACCATGATTAGGATTTATGGCTTTGAAGGGGGCCTATTATTATTGCAAAAAATAGTTTCTAACAGGACATTATGTTTGGAGATCATAAGGCAGGAGGGAGAATCAAATCACGTGCATCTAGCTTCCCATGACAAACAATATTTTTTACCTAGGACCCTGTGTGTTGGAGAATTCATTGTGAATGGAAGAGAAGGACAAGAGCTCACACGGAATAATTTTTTCCATTATAATATGAAGTTGGGTGCTCCAAGAAAGAACTTTGATCCAGAAGGATATATTCATCCAGTAAAAAAGAAGTAGAAACTTGGTGATTATGAGAACATCCCATATTTAAGGGATGAGTTAATAAGGAATATGGATGAGAAGGAGGCCAGACTAGCCATTTACAATCATAACAGGGAGATTTAACAAAAAGATAGAGAAAAGAAAACTGTTGAAATATCATCCTCAGATGAAGAAGAGTCATTAGAAGAGCTTTCATTTCAACAATTCTCTACAATACTAATTGAAGAGCAAGTGTCACCTGTTAGGGATTCTGATGGAGGAATCCCAATGGAAGATGACCTGAGGCAATTGGCCTACAATGATTTTGCATCTGATTATAATTTAATAAGGAATCCTGAATTTATGAATTTCTTGCATAGAGTGAAAGGTAAAGCAATCAGAGAGGGTGTTGGAGAGGTAAACACCTCAAATGAACAACAATTGTCAGCCACCCTAGAGAATGAAGTAGCACAAGAAATGAGCCTAATGACTCCTGATAGAGGAAGGAAGCTACTTCAAGACGTAGGCGTGTTAATCTTTTCAGGATGGGATCTGAATTCAACTCTAGTATTTGATAGTTTTCTACATGACATTGATGCTAAACACAAATTTTCTCTTGAGGGTGTGACCCAAGTATACATGGGATCACCGTACAACCCTGAAAAATATTCTATGTTAATATGGTCACTATACCCTCTAAATAAGAAGCCCATGGTGATTAATACACAAAAGGCCTTTGGACACATCATGGCCCTAAATGTTGGCGAAACAGACCCCATGATGACAACTGATTTAAGGGTGAATATTGCTAAATTGAACAAAGCACAAATTCAATTTTTTGGTAAAAGAAGGTCAATCTAGTAAACTTGAAATAGTCAAGTTAAATAAAGAAATTGATCAATTGAAAGAAATGTTAAAATAGAAAGAGCCACAAAGATGATTGATACAAGGTGAAAGCTCACAACCTCATACCAAGGCCAACAAATTGAAAGAAGAAAATTATCAACTGCAGGTGCAATTAAGAAAAACAAAGAGTGAAACCATGTCAGTGCTGATACAAAAGAGATTCACTAATTTGATGACATGGATGGATAAGTATTCAGACATTACAATAATAACCAAACAATCATTGAAGAACTTGAGTGATTGGATAAACAACTGCAGGAAAGGTCCTAGGAATTGCAAAGTAGAGATGAAGCAAATCCAGTTGTGGTGCAGAACCGTGAAAAACTAATGAAGGGTCATAAAAGGTATCTAGAAGAGTTAAGAGAAGAGGGAGCAAATTTCCTCAGTGACAACACAAATAACATCCCGCCCCTGCTCAACAAAGAATGAGGAAAAAAAGAAAAAATGGGTTGGACCTGCGAGTGCCAACACACTCAAAAGTGCATTGAAATCTTTTGAGGACCACGACATTGACAAGGTAGTAGATCTCATGGAGAGCATGGTGTTGATGGAAGTGCAAGATAGAGACACAATCCATGATTGTGACACTAGATACAATTAGGAGTATCTAGCACATTTAACTAATGTACATTTATGCCTATCTAGATGATTAGTTATAGGTTTTAATTTGTTTTCAAATGACTTCAATCAAAGGGCATGACCCTTTGATATATTATAAGATATTCAATGTAATCATTTGAAAAAAAAAGTTCTGATAGTTGGAAGATAGATAGTTACAGTTCAAAAGTTCTAAGCATTTCTATGTTTCAAGACAAAGACTTTATTTCAAGTTAATACAAAGAAAGTCAGTTCTCTTATTTGCAATTGTGTTGTGGATTTTCATTTTCAAATCAGTTCTTTGTTATTATTATTATCTATGATTGATAATTACTGTTCTAAATCTCCGTGTGAAGAAGTTATGTGATGTTACATGGTTGGATTATCAAGATACATTCTGAGATTCGCTTTGCCTGTTGTGTCTTGTTTAATTGGTCTTTCGAAGGAAAGTTAAATTCAATTAAACTAACTGTGAAAAGTATCATTTAGCTATATCCCATTGGAGGTTGGGTAGCTGACAGATCTATCTGAAAGGGGATTTAAAAAATATCTCTCAGAGTTATACCTAGGTTTTTTAAATGGATAATGCTAATGCCCAAAGGAAATAAGGCATTGGTCTAGTTGCAGATAAAATTCAATTCAAGATCAAACAAATCATTTTCAGATTTTTGTGTATGTTAGTAGGAGATAGAAGTAGAGAACAAGAGTAGGAAGTAATCAAATTGAAACAAGAGCTAATCAGTAAAAGGATAATCAAGAAAGTAGAAGAAATCAAGTAATTTAAACAATATTATATTTTATCCCAAAGTTATATGCCACTTTGAGATAAACACCAGAAGTAGGAAATACAGTGTGTAATCTATTATAAAAAACACCAATTTGGAGAACTGATTGGTGAGAAGGTACACCCGCCTAGGTTTTGTAGAGCCTAAAGTGAGGGAGTTAGCAACTTTTAAAGGTTCACTCTATTAGTTGGCCAAATCAATTGGAGAGTTTGAAGATAGGAGTTGGCATTGCCTTAGAACTTATCCAATCTGTTGATTTGAGAACCAACACTTACTAGGACATATCACCACCTTTTTGCATCCCAAAAGTATCTAATTGGTACAAATATTGCATCAATGTACTAATAGGTTGTGAGCAATAGACCTTTGAAAAATATCATAAATAATTTTTAATATAGAAATGTTTAATATCCCATAGGTCAATTTTGATTTTTACATATAATTACATATAGAAATATATAATATCCCATACCTTGGAAATGTTTACTTATAATTTCATATAAAAATGTTTAATATCCCATAGGTCAATTCTAATTTTTACATATAATTATAATATCCCATTTAATTATAATTACCCATATGATATCCCATTTAATATGCCATTTAATTATGTAATTGAAATATCACATTTACATATAATTATAATACCCCATAGGTCAATTTCAATTTCAAATTACTTTGCAAAGAAAAAGACTTCGACAAAACTTCATTCCCACAAGGCAAAGCAAGAGAAGTGATTCACAAACGATGGTGAATGCAGGGTTCATTCGCACACAAGAGGAAGAAATTAGTTTACAGGTGAGCAATCACTTAGCTTTATCTTATGTGCATTTCAAACATAATCAGAATTATTTGTTTCCCTTTTCAATGATCTTCTAAGGTTTTTAGGGACTTGTTCTTGGTATTGCAAGGGTTTGTATGCTTTATGAAGGCTTTGAAGGATGTTCTTTGAAAGTTGAGATTGTGTCGAGTACTTATTTTGTATATGAATAGTAAATTGAATGTTAGGAGAAGACATTGTATGTGATGTGCGAGGTGACCGACGCATCTTGTCACTAGGAACCTTAAGCGTACTGGAAGATCATAACTCAGACATGTATTACAATTAAATAATTTTTCTTTTTATTATTAAGTGATATCAAAACGGGATAGCTCCCTTACATCCCATATGTAGTAGTGAGCCTTTCACCAATGTCCACCACATTCATAGTCGAGGCCGTACTAAGCTAGTTATCATTTGAGTTCAAGAATCTCCTGAAGAGCCCCAAGTCACAATTTGTGACACCCACCTAGAACACCTCCCAAGCCTCTGCCATGAAATTCTTCTTCCATTCTCGCACAATCCTAGCCTCCTGAGCATCCTCGTCCTCTGACTCAAACTCTTCCTCCAGTGGATCCAGTATGTAATGTTCCGGATTGAAGTACATGTCCAAAACACTAGTCCAGGCGTCTGAATCCAAGTCCAAAATAGCACTTGCTACAACTTGCCCATCGACCGATCTTGCGAAGCCATCAATCATCTGTATGCATGCTTCCTTGGAATCAAATATGTTAACCATTGGGAACACAATCACCTCATAGACAAAAAAATCACACCAGTTCCTATCCCCACCCAAAATACCCCTGGCCAGATGCCACATCTCATCCCAAGTAAGCTAATCCGAGTTAAAAAGTCTCCTACATTGCTGCTAAAATGTCTCCTCTACACATAGGCAACTCAACCCAAAGTGATGGATCATTTTCCCTCAGTTCTTCTCCTAGATTTATTTCTTGATCTGCCTTCCTATTTAACCTTAACCTTATGATCCCTTGAAATGGCAAGAATCTCAAAAAAGACTAATTAGATCTTTCTATTTTCAAGATGTAGATTTCGTGTCCTTATCGTACAATGATCTGTATCTAAAATAGAAATAAATCTGATATCCAGTGAAAACCAAAACCATCTTTGGATTTGAAGTGTCCTAATCTCTTGCCACCTTATCCCAATGTCCCTTAATTCATGGTAATCAGAGCCTTATTTTCATATATCATGATTACCTCTGTCAGTCCGGATCCAAATTTATGGTTTGGAATCTAGATCAATACCCTCCTTTAGTCGTACCAATCCAATACCTTCTTTTTTCTACCTCCACAAGGATTCATAGTCATCCACTAAAATCTATTCCAAATCGTCACTCGAGATATCCTTGAAAACCTGCTCATCCTTTGTCCTTAAATCTTTTGTTCCTGAGTGCATTTGTCTAGTTTCTTGGTGTCTGGTCTTGAATGGAAATCAGAAGTGCAGTTCTGATTTAAATAAGAAGTGCAGACCTGATTATGAAAGTTAATGTCCTTTTCAAAGGACAAATATAATGAAGAGCACTCTTTCAAAAGGATTTTATTTATATTAAGAACTATTATATGGTATATTATAATTATATGTAAAAATTAAAATTGAAATATCCCATTTACATACAATTATAATATCTCATTTACTTATAATTACTGTACAAAGCAGAAGATCTTCTTGTGTTTTGAAATATCCCATTTACATAAAATTATAATATCTCATATAATATCCCATTTACTTATAATTATAATATCCCATATAATATCTCATTTACATATGTCTATGAAATTGAAATATCCCATATATATTATAAAATGCACATTAGATGAAGCTAAATGATTTCTCACCTATAAACTGATTTCCTCCTACACGCACGAATGAAGTCTTCATTCACCACCGTCTTTAACCCTACAAATCTCCTCTCCCACGCGTGCCAATGGTCTTCTGCTTTTCCTTGCGGGAATGAAGTTTTTCAAAGTCTTTTATTTTGCAGAGTAATTTGAAATTGAAATTGACCTATGGGATATTATAATTATATGTACATGGGATATTTCAATTACATAATTAAATGGGATATTAAATGGTATATTATATGGATAATTATAATTAAATGGGATATTATAATTATATGTAAACATTAAAATTGACTTATGAGATATTAAACATTTTTATATAAAATGATAGGTAAACATTGCCAACGTATGGGATATTATACATTTCTATATGTAATTATAAGTAAAAATTAAAATTGACCTATGGGATATTAAACATTTCCATATGTAATTCGAGAATTTGTGATCCGAATGAACATTGCCAAGCTATGTTGAATATATGTTTTGCACTATTTGACCAATATAAGCAATGTATGAAAAATGTGGTAACATAGACAAGGCACTGAATTGTCAGAAAAAATGCCTTAAAGAAATGCAGTCTCATGGTGATGGAATGCCATGACAACCAATTACTATGGATTGTCATGGCATTCCATCACCATGAGAACACATTTATTTGAGACATTTTTTCAAACAGTTTGTTGCCTTGTCTATGCAAGGTACTGAACCATTTGATAAAATGCTTAAGACAAACATATATTTAGTTGTATGTACCTGATTCTAATCAGTAAATAAGTTACTTTTACCTACCCCTAATTGTTTATTGTGTAGTGTGATGAAATGATTGATTTTTTACAGCCTTGAAGAATACTCTTTATCATTCATTCTAGTATTTGTATAAACTATAATTAATGCATATTGTAACAAGAAATAAACCTATTCATGTTGTCTACTATGAAATTTTTAGCATATGTATTATGTGACTTATGTAAATCTGATTATGATTGACCTTCATATACAATGTAAGCTAACATAAGATAAATGAATTACATATGCAGGAACTTGAACCCCTTTGATGAGGATCCTGCACAAACTACATAAAGGCAAGGCAATGATTCTTCTCAAGGATCAGCAAGTATAAGTCAATACACCCTATAGAAACCATTTATTATTTGCTTGCTTTCTCTTTACACCCATCTTGGAGTGGTTTAATAATAAGCCAGGTTTTAGCAACTATATTTTGTCAAAACTTTGATTTTTTTCTCACCTAAACCACCTTGGCATCCACATGGTATAGCTCATTCCACTTTCTCGGCCCTCCTAGATGCTTTAGGTGACAAGGAACACTATTTTTCTAAGTTTTTGAGACTCCAAAATTACTAGGAAAACAAACTTGCTCAGTTTTTGAAACCTCCACATTAGCAACATTTCTAATAAAATTATCAACACTTGAGGTTTCAGTTGGCCTATTCAAATTTAAATCTCAACATCAACTTTAGGGCTTACTTCTTCATAAACATTACCCTCTATGATGAATTTGGGGAAAAAGCATGAGCCATTCTTATCAATCCATGCAATGGACCTTTGGCAACCCACCCTCAAATCTATTTCTAGCATTTGCAAAAAATCAATAAGATATGGTGAACCATCCATTACAACTTCTTGTCGTCTCTCTCCATGGAATCATAAAATTTATTTCCTCTCATAATAAAAATTGACCCTCTCCTAACTATCTCTCTCATTTAATGGAGTGCTGGTACTACCAAATAGGTACTTGTCAGATTGTCTTCCTCGAGCAAGGGAAATTCAGGAAGAGAAGAGGAAAGCAAGACATGTAGTAGGTCTAAAAGAGGGAGATCAACTAGAGGTCAAAGACTAGAAGAAAAATCCATAAACACATGAAATTTTTTCTTGCTCAAGGGGGGTCATGTTCTTATGATGATGAGAGAATAGGAAAAATTGAGGTGCCCTTGAGGTACAAACATCTACAGAAACAATGGATACCCAAGAAACTTCCTCCAATAAACACAATTTTTTTGTCATAATGAGAGAATATATTGCATAGCACCATCAGCATTACATGGTTTGGGCCTATTTTCCATGGACGAAATAAAGGTTATTACAACAATCTTGTTGAATTGATGGAGTATGTCAGACCCTGTTACAAATACAAAAATTGGATGCAGATGGTTCGATATACACAAAGTATGCGTAGGTATGCACTGTTACAAAATTATATACATCTAAAAGATAATGATAAAAAAAAGAGTGGCTATGGACATTGATAGAAGGCCAAAAGCAACAAGGAATATTGCAGGTTTTATAAATAGTACACGACTTGGGTCAACTTATGGGCAACACAATTGCATATTCGAGGTGCGCGAGGGAAACTGTGTATTTGTATGTACGATAAAATCAATAAGTGCAGGGGAAGAGCTGCTAATTGATTACAATTTGAATTGTATAGATACAAACAAAGTTACTATCATGGGGTGGTAAGTACTTATATATACCATTTAAAACAACCTCCAATTAATGACTCCAATATACCATTTTGTTATTAAGTTTATTTGATAAGTCTACTGGTTTCCTTTTGCTAATATTTTTTTATATTTAATTTTTGTCACAACACGACATTGATCTGACACATAGGACATACTAGGATGTAGCTCTAGACACTTTTACTGAGTAGGTAAACCTCATTGTAATTGTACAAATTAGATACAAGCAAAATGTTATATTATTATGTTCTTTTCTTTAGGGTTTTGGGTTAATTTTGATTATGTTACTAATATTCTTGTCACAGATGGATGTTCAGGGAAATGCATCTGCAATAGCTAAGAACATCGATAAAGAGGTGGAATCACTATTATGCGATGTCATCATCACATATTCCACAAACCCTACTGAAATGATAAGAAAGACTCAAAAAAATTAATAAAGAAATTCTTAAATTTTTATTCATAGTCCCTCAAACTGATGAGATATAAGTGAGGGTGAAACAATTGATAGAGAGAGCAAAAAACTTGCAAGTAAGCAGTCATGAAATCTTTAATTATAACATAAGTTCATTCATGGTTTATATTATATACTCTTTTATGTCATGAACTAAAATATGCACGTTTTGTTTTTACAAGAATTTTTGCATCCTCATGAAGCCGATGGCCATGATCAAGGTACTCCAAGTAGTTCAGGTGATAACCATTTTTTGTGCATACAACAACTCATATTTTTACATGTTCCTATCCTTCCGTTAATGTGTTATTGCTCATATATTTAATGTATTAATCTTTAGGTGTTATCCATGTTCATGTGCATTCACCACCTCATCTGACCCCATCATCTACACCTATATTGCTGATTGGAATGTCGACAACATGCAACATGCAGTCATCGAGTAATGCACCGACCTGTGCAACAGGACATGTACCTAGGGATGCAGAGGCCACTAGTAGTGATATTTTAGTAGCATTTCCTAGATCTTCCTGTATTACTAGTACGAGAACGTTGTCGATCACATTTATGTTGACCGATGATCTTGTTCCCATAAAGATAGAGAAGGTTCTAGGTACTTTAAAATTATTATTATATATAGTCCAATTGTAATTTACTTATTGATCACTCATTTTGGACTAACGATCCATGATTTTTTTGTAGACAATGATGTTTTTTATAAACATATAAATGATATTACATTGGAGATCTTCGAGCCCACCATACGTACACAGTGGAATACCCAAAATCAACAATTAAAAGTTGAACTCATAAATCATTTGGTTGTGTTATTCGAAAATGAGACATTCAACAAAACCAAGGTCCTTCAGAAAGCTAGTACATATCTAAAGCGAGGAAGTTGAGAAAGTACAACTTCAGAGATCCCAAGAGCACCTGAAAGAAAAATACCAATCACAAGAGAAGATTGGAGACAAAAACACAATAATGGCTCTGAAGAAAAAAGATTATCATTCAGAGAGGGAATGAATAAGAAAAATATAATAAAATCCTTATAAAAGGAAAATATGCAACCCTAAAGGTGTGCAACCCTAAAGAAACCCTAAAGGGATAATATGTATTTAATAATTAGAAATAATTAGTAAATACCTACCATATTATTAAATGCCTAAGTTTACCTTAAGTGTAGAGGATAATAGACTAATAAATAAATAATTAATTATTAGTAATTACAAAATAACTCTAACACCCTCCCTTAAGATGAACTTAGAGAGTAGCTAAAAAAATTAATGTAGGAAGCAAAAAGGAAACTACATCCCAACAACAAGGCCTGATGAGGTACCCAATCACAACCAAATCTCTATGAACCAGAGAAATAGAGAAAACCACATGGGAAAAAACTCTACTCCAAAAAGTGATGGGAAAATCATGCTATAAAAAACATGAAGGAAGGAAGGCCTCAATGAGACCCCCCAAGGACAATTTCCTTTACCCTAAGCATAGAGTGCAACTAAAGGTAGCATGGAGATGCAAAAGGTTTAGTGAAGATGTCAGCAACCTCTATAGAAATGTACTCCAAGATGAGAAAGCCATCCTGAATCAAATGTCTGATGGAGTGCATGTGAAGCTCAATGTGTTTAGTCCTCTGGTGCTCCATTGGGTTGTGGGATATGTGAATGGCACTCTAATTGTCACACCAAAGAATAGTGGGACTATCAGGATGGAACCCAAACTCAATCATCAACTGTCGAAGCCATAAAACCTCCTGACTAGCTAACACCACTGCTCAATACTCAGCCTCTGTAGATGATAATGCAATAGCGGACTACTTCTTGCAAGACCATGTGATGGGGCCAGAACCAAGGAAAAAAGCAAAGCCAGAAGTAGACTTCTGATCATGAGCATCACTTGTTCAATCTAAGTCAGTGAAGCCAACAATGTGAGAGGATCCTGAAGTATAGTGAATGCCAAATTGTGTAGTGCCCCAAATGTAACTCAAAATATGTTTGGCTTCTTGCCAATGGATCTCATGAGGATTATGGGAGAACCAAGAGACAAGACCAACTGCAAAAGAAAGATCCAAACGCATATGTTTCAAGTACAAAAAATTGCCAACCAATTGCCTGTATAAGGTAGGATCCACGGAAGGTGTAGGACAAGTGGCAGACAAAACAACATCTGACTGAAATAGTGTGGGTACAAGTTTACAAGCAAGCATATCAAATCCATGAAGCATATCAAGAGCATTCTTTTACTGAAGTATGAAAATTCCATTGGAAGACTGAATAACCTATTGGCCCAAAAAATAGTGCAGAAGCTAAAGACTTGTCATCTCAAATTGCTCCATCAAAGATATCTGAATATCATGAATAAAGGAGGATGAGCTATCGGTAATGATGAGATCATCAACATATATCATAAGGATAACTATATCATCCCCCTGACGTTGAATATACACTATGGGATTAGAATGGCAATGCACGAAGAGTGTGGAGGGAAAGAAGGATTCCATCTTCTCATACTAGTACCGAGGGGCCTGTTTGAGACCATATAATAAACGTTGAAGTCTACAAACCAAAGAGGAATCATGCACAAATCCCTGAGGCTTCTCCATATAGATCTCCTCATGAAGGTCTCCATTCAAGAAGGCATTCTTCACATCCATCTGAAAAACTATCCATCCTTGTAAAGCTGCAAGTGAAAGTACAAAGAGAATATAATTCATCTTGGTGATAGGAGAAAAGGTCTCAGAGTAATCAATACCCTCCACCCGAGAAAAACCCTTCGCAACAAGACGTGCCTTATACTTATTAATAGAACCATCAGGAAAATACTTGGTACGATACACGCCACTTGCACTGAACCAACTTTCATCCTTTTAGAAGAGTACAAAGGTCCCAAGTATGATTCTTCATCAAAGAAAAATACTCCTCATCCATGACCCTATCCCACTCTGGGTGACCTGTTGCAAACCAAAACCAGATGTTCTTGCATGAGTATGACAAGAATCTGAAGGATCACCTAGCATAGAACCAACAACATAAACTGTAAACCGGGCCCACTTGGGCAAAGGCTAAACTGCAGGTGGTGGTGGTGGTGGAGATTGCAGAACATCATTTGAATCATCCTCAAAGAATAAAGAATACTCAAAAGATAAAGAGGGAGGAGGAGGCAGTGAGGGAGAAGCTGGTGATGGAGAATCCATCTGAGGAAGGTTCTCATCAAACTAGACATCCCGCCTAAATAGAACCTCTTGAGAATCAAGATCAAACAACTTGTACGGCTTAACATCCTCACAGTAGCCAACAAATATGAGTAGTCAACTCTTCCTCTCCATGTCTTTCCTCTGAGCATCTGGAATAAATTCCCAAGCCTCACTACCAAAAATTTGGAATGATGAAACATCAGGCTTGACATGGAACCAAGCCTCCTCAGGAGTCATGTGGCACAATGCATTATGAGGCATCCAATTTTGAATTTATGTGCCATAATTAACTGCCTCAGCCCAAAAAGTAGGCTACATAGAACATGACTGAAACATACAATTTTCCATCTCCTGTAGTGTTTGGTTCTTTCTCTTAGCAACACCATTCAACTGAGCAGTGTGAGGAACTGATAACTGATGTTGCAAAATGCTCAATCCAGAAATTTGTAAAATCCTGATTCACATATTCTCTCCCATTATCTGTGTGTATCCTCCAAATAGTAAGACCAGACTGCTTCTCAAAAAAAACCTGAAAGACATCAGACTTTTACTTAAGAAAGTAAACCCATGTATGTTCAGAGAAGTCATCAATGAATGTGAGCACATACTTGGACCCTGAAAAAGATAGATTCAAAAATGACATAAGATCACTATGAACCAAATCCAAGGGTGCCTTAGCACGTGTGGCTCTACCTGTAGGAAAAGGATCCCAATGATGCTTTCCAAGTGCACAACCTTGACATACACCATCAGTACATGATATTTGTGGGAGTCCAAGCACAAGTGTTTGTGTGTGCTCATCTGTTGTAAGTATTTGTAATTGACATGGCCAAACCGCTCATGCCAAAGTCTATTCACTGAGTCTGCATGTGCTAAAAGAGAAACACCTGAATCATCTGGACTCTCAAAGCCATTAAATTCGTGTAAACTAGAATCAAGATCAACACTTCCAACAGCCACAACCAAATCAGTATTATGGAGCTCTCTAATAACCACATAATGTGGTGAGAACTCAACTATTTTACTAGAGCCAGAATGACAAATATGATAAATAGAGAGGAGGTCTATTGAAATGTCAGGAACCAAAAGAACATCTTGAATACAACCACCCATCAATGGAACAAAACCAGAACCTAAAACTGAAAGTTGTGTTGAATTACCAATTTCAATCTGTAAAGTATCATTATGAAAAAGTGAGGTAACAAGATGCTGAGAGTGTGTCATGTGGTGAGAATCCCCTAAATCAATAATCCAAGTGGATGTAGAAGTGATAGCTCATGCAGAAAGAGCATGTCCTTTCTCTATAGAAGAGGAAGGGGGTCGAGGAGAAGAAATATGAAGCTGCTACATGGCTTGTTCCAAAGCCTCTAATCATTTCCAACAACAGGAAATTGGATGTCCTTCATTGCCACAAAAATTGCAAAGTTCATCTGATTTCTTCTTAGTCTTAGAGGAAGAGTCACCAGACTTAGAAGATTTATCCTATTTGGGATAGGACTTGAGTTTAGAATCAGACTTAGGTGGTGGCTTGGAGGGACTCTCACTGCCAATTATATCCTTTTTAGGCTTTGGTCTCTCCTTCTTATTATATTTAGATGTCTGAGCAACCAATTCTTTATTCTTTAATCCCATGAGAGTGTCCATTTGAGATAGGTGAGCTTGCTCACGAGTCAAGCGATCACATAACACATCAAATGTAGGCACGGTGAAGCGTGTACCCAAGGCATCCATAGTAGAATTAAATTTAGAAACAAAGATTTGATAGGGACCTCAAAGCTTAGAAAGAATTAGGTAGATGCACTCTATGCATATCTTATTTTAACCACAACTATGAAGGATAAACCTAGTGGTTTTGAACTTGTTCAAAAAGTCCTCAATATGAGGAAAGGTCTCAAGTAGCAAGGAAGAGAGCTCTGCCTCAATCTATAATGCTCTCAACCTATTTATGGTACCAAATAGATCATCAAATTTGGACCATATAGCTCAAGGAGTGAGAAAACCATCAAGGTGAAAAAGCAAGTTGTTTGAAACATGTACGAAGATGACACCCATAGCCTCATCCATCTTATTCCTATGGTGAAGAATCTCAAAGGATGCTGCAACTAAGGTTGAGCCTCATCCAAACAGGGCCACAACCCTTTTCATCTGAGATGCCTTGTCATACGAGATTTCCAAAGGTGATAATTTGTGAAGTAAGAGGTTCAACTGAAGAATCTGCCATATGTACCTGTACCTAGACCTGCTCTTAATTTTTTTAAATTAAGTGATCTTTCAAACTAGACAGAGGATGCATAAGGGGTTTTGTTTTAAGTTTTAGGTGTTCTGATTTTCTGAAGTAAATGACATAAAGTATAAAATAACACCCCCACAAGATGAAAAACCAAACCCTAGTACAATCTAAAAGCTAGAAAGAGAGACGAGCAAAAAATGATTCAGACAATATCTTGTGTACCTGGTAAATTTTTTGAAAAAATGAAGCCCAAATCTGAATAGGGCTCTCCAAGACCTTTCCGATGCCTATTTGTTTTCCGAAACTGAAGTCTGTTTTCCCAAGTTATGGCTCCTAGAGTACAAAAAAGAGCTCTGACTTTGACCAAATAATAGGTACAAAATAAAAAACTCAGCAAATCTAACCTCCAGATCTAAATAGATCTTGAAAAGAGATTTTGGGGTCCTATTTGTTTTCAAAAATCTACCTCTGTTTGCCCAAGTTATGACAAAAAAAACCAATAGCCTGTCAAAAACCCTTGAAAGAAAAAAACACCCCCCCTGCTAGTGGTAGGGAGGTGGTGTTTGGGTGGCGGTCGGGCGGAGTAGGCAGTGATCAATTTAAAGACTGCTGATTGAAACCTCGATGGTTAACAGCAGGCGGGAACCGCTGGGAAACCTTGACGGTGAATGGCAACCCCGACGGTGATCGCGTGGGCTGGCCCCGACGGTTAACAGACTGTCAGTGATTGACTGTAACCGGATCAGCCTGGATAAGCCATTAAATTGTCCAAGTTTTATTTTTTTATTTTTTATTTGTCCAGGAAAACATGCCCTAGGAGGGCCAAAATAAAATAAAAATTCCCAGCCAAAGTTGTTCAAATTAGACAAATTTTATATGAAAATGTAGGTTTTTGAGTGTTCTAAGCTCAATAGTGAGGTTCGTTTGAGCCCAAATGACCAGAAAAAAGAAGTACCCCAAATCCAAAATAAAATTTAAAAAAAAACTAAAACCCTGACCTCCAAAAAATCTTCTGAAAAATCAAGAACAAGCAACAACAAATGTAGGCTTTGATACCATGAGGAAGTTGAGAAAATACAACTTCAGAGATCCCAAGAGCACCTGCAAGAAAAATATGTCACAAGAGAAGATTGAAGACAAAAACACAATAATGACTCTGAAGAAAAAGGAATATCATTCAAAGAGGGAATGGATAAGAAAAGTATAATACAATCCTTATAAAAAGTAAATATGCAACCCTAAAGGTGTGCAACCCTAAGGAAAACCTAAAGGGATAATATGTATTTAATAATTAAAAATAATTATTAAATGTCTAAGCTTAGCTTAAGTGTAGAGGATAATAGACTAATAGTTAAATAAATAATTATTAGTAAATACAAAATAACTCTAACATAAAGTATGTGAGGGACCAATATAGGACACATTTAGAGAAGAACAAAAAGTACGAGCATCCCGCCATGATTCCAGAGAGGGAGTAGAAGGACCCAGTTTTAGATGAAAAGGAGAAAGCTAAAAAGAGAAAAAGACATACACCATCAGGCGAAGGAAGGTATGCGATACTATTAACAATGTAATTATGTACTAATTACTCTTTATATTTACATAATCTAACATATTTCAAACTTTTCATAGGCTGCCTGACACATCAAAGGTAACTAAGGCAAGACTAGAAAAGCATGGGCAACACAAACTTGGCTCTAGTGGTTATATGAAAATTGTCGCACGAATTGTAAGTATCAATAAATGAAATATCACATCAAAATAATAAATTGCAAACATTTTTTTTTAATCAAACAATAGAAGCAAAATTCATGATATTAAGCAAAAATCCAGGGCTCTAAATTCAATAGAGCACCCACAGAAGATGACATGAATTGTCTTCCAGCAAGGCTATGGAGTCGTGGCTGAATGCCTAAGAGAATTGAGTGGGAAAAAACAAGATTCCGATGCATCCCTCACACAGGTAAATAAGCTAAATGAAAATTATTTAAAATTGAATACTTGAGCAATAATCTATTCGATGTTAATTTCCAACATAAAGTGACTATATTTTTTTTAAATAAGCAAGCAATGATAACAATGCACATGGCATTGGAATGCAACCTGTTAAGGGTGGAACACAACTTGCACATGATGAAGGTCGTGGTGTGCATCTCGTTATTGGAGGTATTCATGTGCTATACAATTTTTTTATGTAATTATTAATACAATTAAACATCTTTAATTGAAATTGGTGTAGTAATTAATGTAACCTTTTTTGTTTTTATTTTAGAGCACGTAGAGCGTGGTGAACAAGTGGAGCATGGTCAGGGAAGACAATATTAGGAACATGATATGCCCCCCATTAGTTAAAGAGGACCACTGTTATTCCTTTAAACAAATTTAATTGCAATTGGTGTATTAATTAATGTAATCTTTCATGTTTCAACTCCAGAGGATTTAGAGGGTGCTCAACATGCTAAGGATGAGGCTAGACAAAATGTTCAGGAAGATGATGTGGCCCCATCAGGTAAAGATCACCCCTGTAATGTTATTTTAATTAATGAAATACGTGTAACAATAATAAAAAATCTTATGAATTTAACCCATTTTTTTGTTATTGCAGTGGACCCCCCTTTGCCTAGGCATCCTCGTCATGAGTACAAGAGTAGGCATACATTAAGATCATGAGAAAAGGGCACAATAACTGAAGAGGGGAAAAATGATGAATAAAACGATGCTCCACTTTGTCTTTACTTAGCTTAAAAAAATAAAAAAATAAATTATTGTAATCGTATTATTTGTTAATGAATGAATTGTGTTAATGAATGTAATTATGTGTTAATGAATGTTAATGAATGATACATGTTAATGAATGTTGATGAATGTTACGTGTTAGTGAATGTTAATGAATTTTATGTTTTAATGAATGTTATGTGATGATAAATGAATTTTATATTTTATTAATGGATGAAAGAATGAATGAATGTTATATGTTAATGAGGAATTTAGAGTGATGTTAGGGGCTGGGGGGGGAGGGCCAAATGAGCTTCCACCTTCACTTGGTTGGCCCTATTAAGTAGAAAATATTAAACTATTTTTGAAAAAAAGAGAAGCTCAATAAGGTAATGCACTTTTCAATATTTCATTATGCTCTGCTATTAATCTTATTGAATAATATGTATTAAATCTTAATTGCGGGGTCCAACAGAGCCAACATGAACAACAACACGAGAAGTTACTTAGTGGAGACCATCAAAGGTAAGGTCCTTGATTAAGATTTTGTTGTTTATATTCATACTGCTAATTACAGAAAATAGATTTTGTTGTTTATATTCATATTGTTGATTACATAGGTAAATATTCATTTAACTTTTTAAAAGGGCAGTCACCAAATACACCAAATAGTTGTCTAAGTCTGAGATCAAAGATTAGCAATCTTGTTGTCTTTAGCGGTCTGAGACACAAAATCAGTCACTTTACAATTTGTATTCCTTCATTTGTTTTTGCTCAGTTCTCTCCTATACTCTTGAGGTTGCTTCTTGAATCTTTTGTTCATGGATACCTGAACTTTGATGGTGAAAACTATTAGAGGAAGAATACATGAGGAGCAAAGGGTCCTTTTAGGTCAACATGGAAGAGACCAAAAAGTATCAAAGCTTTGCATCATTACCAAAAGATAACACAAAAGCACATATACAACATGACATGTATACAACATATTGAAGAATAAAGATACAAATAGGAGAATGCCACGTCTAAACAAGGGCTAGAACCCACTATGAAATTTAGTTTACACTTGATCTTGAACTGATAATTTCAACATTTTAATGGACTACATAGGGCATTGCCTTAAAAAATGAGCCGACTTCACATGAAATTGGTCTAAGGTAGAAATAATGGTAAAAGGAACATCTAAGCTTTTAAATTTAACTTTAACTTGAGGGTGATGGAACCAATGGTGGGACAAGTGAAACCATCATGCACCTTCATCAAGACTTCAGATTTATCATAATTGTCTTGATATAATGCATACATGAAAATATATTCTTTTGTATTCATATTAACCATATGTAGTGGATCAATAAGAACCCTACATGTGGGTTTGTCATTAGTTATAGCAGTAATGTATATTGATCCATCAGGTGTATGCTTTGAGTTACCACTTTGGGTAAAGGTGATATTAGGTTCAATCTCAAGTTTCAGTCTATCTTGTTTAGGAACTGGTTCCATCACATTCACTAGATGTTCAACTTAGTTGTTAACTCCAAGGGTCACCTTTTCATCCTAGTAACTACTTTCAATCTTATGAATACCATTGTCCCTTGATAAGGCATTTTCTTCATTGATGTTGAAATCTATCCCTAATGCCTTTATCATATGACTGGATTCTGTGATGCTATACATTGTCTAGTATTTTTTATTTCCTAACTAACATAGTTGCTCATACACCTATTAATTACTTTAATGCTTACCTTGGTTCTATGTTGAGGCTTTAAACTATCAATGTAGCTTGATCTTGCACATTTTGTGACAATGACTGCATTCTGTTGTGAACGATACTCTTGATAGTCTATATAATTATGAATTGTCCTTTTGTTTAAATGATGTTACTATTTTGAATGTGTATTGTAGGTATATGAGACTTTGGGACCATCAAATATTTATTCATATTGCTGCAACGATACTATCATGTTCTCATTCATCTAAACCTTATACCCCTTTTAACCCTAAATCATTGTAACTGCCTTTGGCCCTTTTGGTATTGGATCAAAACTTACTTGGGCAAAGTTGTTAACTGCTTTTATTGTTCTAATTTATTGAATATCGCTTTAGCTAGTCACTGGACCTTCTATTCATCTTTTCTTAGTATGGAGACAATTTTTTATTTGCTTGGGTCTGAGGATTGTGTTTTGATAGTGAAAATAATCACTGTTGTTTCCTTTTTATTTTAAAGCTCCTAGTAGATTTATGGTGATGACTCTTGAGGGCTTCACTGTTATATTGATTGTGCATCAAATACCTCTTATGACAAAATATTGACATCACTCCATATTACTTTTTTTCTTTTGTAATCTAGGCATTCTATTTTCATTATTCATTGTTCCTTGGCTCCTTATTTTTATTTTCTCTATGAATTCATAAGGCTAAGAGTAAAAATAAAATATTTTATAGCTCGTACTCCCCAATCCCTATTTATATAAATCTAGCCACAACTCTTCCCCTTGATAATTTTTACCCCTTGTCTCTTCTTCTCATTTGACTCATTTATTTTTCAAACATTTTTTCCTTTCAAATCTTCTCATTTTTCTTTTATATCCTATTTTATCTTTGTTTTTCTTTTCAAAAGACTACTCATGTTATTTTTTTCTTGATTACCCTCTAGATGGGGCATCATCTTCATTTTTCTATCCTACTGTTGATATCCCAAAATCCAATAACAATACCTAATACCCCTAGCATGTCAGTCATCACCAAGCTTTTGTATTTGGCATAAATGAAAGGTTGAAGCTACAAATTTTTTCTTGAACTCAATACAAGACCTCACATACTATAACTAAAATCATATAAGAATAATCCTAGATAGACCTAAGAAAGATCAACAAAATAACCCTCATTAAGTAACATTCTATGTATATATCAGGATAGCTAACCCAATCTAATAAGTCAGTATTGAACATGGCTATCGACATAGTTATACCAAATGCAAATGATGAGATGACTATCAGAATAGTCACAAGGCAAAATAGTAATATTTTGTAATCCTGATAGAGTATAGCTATCCCGACACACATCTAGGGGTAGGTTGTAATGATGTAGGCCCTATCGGAATAACATATAATATTAGGGTAGGTGCAAAAGGCTATCCAAACAATGTAAACTTATAGTGAATTCAAGGAAAAAACCTCTATCGGTATAACTTGTGAAGACGATATAACACCTTTATGCTTTGCCGATGATGAAAGTAATGTTGATAAGAAATATCTAGGAGGAGTTTGGGATAACTTACAAAGTCAGGATAACACATCAATAGTGTTCCGATCAGTGAAACAAGGCAAACAAAATTATTTTTCAAACTCATGGACCTTAATAAATAGAATATTGGGAATATTGTCTTTGCCCTTTCATCCATTCCCTAATGGGAATAGTTTTTTTTTTTAAATATAGCCTGTTTGTCAGAATTCTGATGGACATGCCCAACATTGTCCTTGATGAGAGTGTTGTATTTGTGATGAAATATTTTGTCGCAGACACAACACTCTCTTTGGAGCTTCCTTGCATTTGTCGTCAAAATTCTGACAACAAAGGGAATTATGGTTCGATAGGAATGTTGTACCTGTGATGAAAATTTTCATTTTAGGTGCACCATTCCTGCCGAAGCTTCCTTGCATTTGTTGTTAGAATTTTGACAAAAAAGGGTACTATGCTCCAACGGGAATTTTGTACTTGTGATAAAATATTTTGTTGCAAGTGCACCATTCTTGTCGGAGCATAATGCCCTTTTTTGTCGGTATTTTGATGAAAACCCCATGGCATGTTTTGTCAGAAGATTGGTGACTTCTTCAAAATTCCAATGATTTAGACCACCACATTATGTGTCAAATTCTGACAAAGAAGGTGTAGGAATTCTGATGAAAACTTGTCCATCAAATAAACCGACAAAATTTGAGAGACGAAAATCTTTGTGTTGTTTCGTCAGATCTACAATATTAATATGTCAGAATTACAATGATAGTTCATTGAAAAACAACCCCAAATGTGTTAGTGATAGGGATAATTTTACCCTAATCTTATCATTGACCCCATACTTCATCCTCAATCCGTAGTGCCCGTGGTATCCATCTGCACAATTTTTGTCCAACCTTCTTCTTAAATTTTAGCATCCATGCCATTATCTAACCTGATCAAATCTATTCTTCAACATGCTTCTATCCCATCTTCTTCCACTCATCCACATGTCTTTATTCCTCAATCTTCTATTCCCCTCAACAATACCTCTAATTTCATCAATGCTTCTCTCTCCGATGCTAGCACAATCTGTGGGTCCCGACCAATCATCACCTCTCAAGTCCTCGTCACATCGGTCATAACATATCATATCCTTTTTTCTTCATCTTACCAATATATTAGTGATGGTGGTGTGTCATCCACAACTAACAAGATGCTCAGGGCAGACACAGTCCATCATGTCCAAGATCCACAACATGATTTAATCAAGAAAATTCAAGACATGAAGAACATCAAAAACATGAAGGGACTAACAAAATAAAACCTTATTTATTTGAGGAATTTTGTCCCTTCCCTTACGATCCATCAATATCGGTCGCACCTTACACGCCAGCATTTGAGATGCCTAATTTCATGAAGTATGAAGGCAAGGATGACCCTCGAGACCATGTTTGTGAGTTTCACATCTTATGTCAATAGGTCTCCTATAGTGATTTATACCTTTATAGAATTTTCCCCAAGTCTTATAGGAGACACCCTTGGATGGTTCTCGTCCCTACCCCAAAGTTCTATCACATCCTTCCCGGACTTAGTAGAAAAGTTTGTGACCCACTATGCTTACACTATTGTCAATGATGTTTCCATGATGGACCTTTGTAACACAAAACAGAGGCCTAGAGAAATATTTGCCAACTTTTTGCAAAGGTGGCGACATCTCATCAAAAGGTTCAGTGGGATATGCTATAAGAACACCACATTTAATTATTTCAAAAAAATTTTGTACCCAAACTATCAAAAGTCTTGATAGATTAGTATAAAAAATCTTTCCAAAAGTTGACTAGCAAAGGCTTAGCCCTTAAACGTATCTTGTTAGAGGAAGGCACTCTAAAGCATTATCATAAATCAAACTAGAACACTTCCTCCTATAACAATGATAAACCAAAATTTTAGTCTAAAACAAAAATGTAGTCAATGATGGTGTCATTGACATAAAGTGGGTCCAATGTATGGCCGCTCCCCCAAAACCTACCACCACTAACAATCAATTCAACAATTGGAAAAATAATCAAAATCAATCTCAAAGAGCCCCCAACAATGTCTCCATCCAGGGACAACCACCCTGATCTAATAATCAAACTCCAAGGGAATATACTCCTCTCGCTGAGCCCATCGAGGCTGTGTTCCAAAATCTTGTCCAAGCTAGTGTAGTTATTTTTTTGATAACTCATCCGTTTGATCCTAATATGATAGTTCTGATACTAAATGTTTAGTACAAATGGCAAGCTAACAAGATGAGAGGGGGGGGGGGGGTGAATCATACAAACTTAAACTTCCATAAAAACAATAGATTCAACCTCGGTAACCTTATTAGAAAAATTATAAAGCATGCAAACTCATAAACAGATAAGATCACAAAACATATAAAACCGAATTTAATGTGGAAACCCAAATAGGGAAAAACCACTATGGGATTTCAGACCTACTAAGAAATATACTCTTCTAGAGTATGCTCGGTTAAAAGAAAATCCTGTTAAAGATTACAAACACATTGCTAGGTGTGACCCGGTTAAGGGATTTCCCTCAGATCTGTTAGGATCTTCACCTTGTTAGAAGTGACCTTGTCAAAGGATTTTAAACACTCAATCAGAATGTCACCTTGTTAGAGGATTTACAAATACGACTGTTAAGTCCACTCGATTAAGAGATTTTCTATCACTTTACAAAATAACAGTAATAAAAATCTATCTGCAACTTCACATCTAAAATGCTAAAGTAGATTCTTATTTGCTTAATACAATCTATGTTGGTATTTTGGTATGGTTTTGTCATTGATGTCAACACTTGCTAAATTCACCTACTTTGGAGATCCAGCAACATTCACCGACAATCAGTAAACTATGCAAACAGTTACCGGTATATGGTTAACCAACAGGATATAATGATCAACGATACCTGCATTGACATGGAAGTTACTTGGTAATGTCGAAGACATCATGTGGACACTTTACTTTGAAGTAATAATTTTTGGTATATTCTTATTTGCATATTTGCTTTTACCGGCAAATAGGTCCAAGTTATCTAGGGTTACACTGGTAGGTTTATCTTTTCTAGATCAGCATGGCACACTATGGAGATGATTTATTATTGTTGTAAATTCATTAAGCCGACATGTTCAATTGGTTATTGCATCGGATATTTTATTATTTGTAAAATGTTTTTATTGTAATATCTTGTAGAGCCGACCTACTAAAATTGGTCTTAGGGTATGGTATAAATGTAAGATCAAGTGTGGAATGCGAAAATGATTTAAGGAAGTATATATGCGAGATCAAGCAGAGATATACACGAAGACATCATTTGAAGGTGAAGCTAGGTTTTTGTAGAAGCATATCAACATTACACTGGTACTGAATCCAGCATATGAAGATGCTATTTTGTGTAGTACATTCTCATTGGATTTAACCATCCAACTGTAGTCAGTGTGACTCCCATCTGTGATTGAGCAATGAGCTCTAGGCTGTTGGCCTTTCTGCATGTGCAGACCCCTCTTTGTACACTTACTATCTGTAGTAGTATCATCTAATTGTGGGTAAGGTTTCCCACCATGTTTTTTCCCATTAAAGGGTTTCCACGTACAAATATTTGTGTCATGTGTTGTGGATGACTTTATGTTTATGTTTCATGCATTAATTCTTACCCGTATAAGCAATTTTCTGTTAACACTGTTTACTGGCATACTTAACTGTTTAACCTATACTAAGCATTAAGTTGGTTAATACGATTTTGGTTTGAATTTATTGGACAACTCATTCACCCCCCCCCTCTAAGTTGTCCCCGAGACCTACAATTGGTATCAGAGCCTAGTCCTCTTTTTTGTTGATGTTTAACAACTTGAGGAGATCTAATGTCTACTAATTATTTCAGAAAGGATAGTCCTAAACTTGATGGAACCAACTATGGAATATGGAAAATCAGAATGGAGACACATCTGAATTGCATTGGTAAAGACATCTGGGAAGTTACAAAGAATGGTTATACTGCTGCTGTAGCTAGTCAGACTGCTCCCATTACTTTAGCAAAAGATGAAGAAAATGATTGCAAAGCAAGAGAAACACTTTTGAGCGCATTATCAGATCAACAAATCATGGGATTATCAGATAGATCCACTATAAAAGCTATTTGGGATCATTTGGAAACACTGAATGAAGGGGATTCCACAGTCAAAATTGCAAAACTTGAACCGAGTCAGGTATGAACATCTGAAAATGGAAGAAGATGAAAGAATTTATGCTTTTATGGAAAGAGTAAATGAAATTGTTTTAGGTATCAAATGTTGTGGAGGAACCTTGAGTGAAGATGAGATTGTTTCAAAAATCTAAAGAGGTTTTCCACTGGCATATAAGATGAAGGTTACTTCTATTAATGAGTTAAGAACAATGCCTAATACATCAGTAACTAGGGATACATTGATTGGAAAACTTTCAGCTTTTGAAATTGAGGAATTTGGTCTTGTTGCTACTATAAAAACTGATTTGGCCTTCAAAGCATCAACATCATCTGCTCCATCTTTTCATAAATTAGACTGGAGAGCCTTTTATGCAAGAGAACTTGAAGAATCCAGGAAGGAAAATGAAGAGCTTGAAGAACTTGAAGCACTATTTGCAAGAAAAATGCCAAAAGGTCCCATTGGAAGTAAGTATGAAGGTAAAGCACCCTTTAAATGTTTCAACTACAATAAGATTGGTCATATGGCTTCAAGATGCCTTGATAGACATGCTAGACTAAGAGAAGAAGCTAGAAGGACATACAAACCTAATCCTGAATATCAGAGATACAGATTTAAGAAAAACAAAGATAAATCTTGTTACATTGCTGATGAAGGTGTGACTGATGATTCTGATGAGGATCCAGTAGACAACAGATGGGTCTTTGTTGCTATAACAGAAGATCAACTGGTACCTATTGCTCAACTCGTAGAACAAGCCCTAGCAGCTAAAGTTGAATCAAAGGATGAATGGATTATTGACTCAGGATGCTCACATCACATGACTGGAGACAAAGGTAAATTCTTGAACTTTCAAGAATACAATGGAGGTTTAGTAAGATTCGGAGATGACAAAGTTTGTTCAATCAAAGGTAAGGGTTCAATATCTCTTGATGGTAAACATAACACTGACAATGTCTACTATGTTGAAGGATTAAAACATAATCTTTTAAGTGTTGGTCAATTAGTTGAGAAAGGTTTTCAGTTACAATTTGAAAATGGAAAATGCAATATCATGAATAGAACTGGTTTGGAAATTGCAACCGGTAATCAGACTAGAGGTAATATTTTTCATTTGAATAACAGTGAAAAGGCATGCTTAATTGCTCATATAGATGAAAGTTGGCTATGGCATAAAAGACTATGTGATGTAAATTTTGATTGCATGGTAAAAATCAGTACTTCTAAGGCAGTTAGAGATCTACCTAAAATTATGAAAGCTCAGAATACAATTTGCAAGGAATGTCAATTTGGAAAACAACTTAGAGCTAGTTTCAAAAGTATTCTAGAAAAATCCAATAATGCTCTTGATTTAATCCACACTGATTTATGTGGTCCGGCTAGAACTAAAAGCTTACAAGGTGATAGATATTTCATGCTAATCATTGATGATTATTCTAGAATGTGTTGGGTTACTTTTCTCAAGGAAAAATCAGAAGCACTTGGGAAGTTCAAACTATTCAAGGCAATGGTTGAAAATGAAACCGGTAAAAAAATTAAATGTTTAAGATCAGATCAAGGGGGAGAATTCACATCTAGAGATTTTATTACTTTCTGTGAAGTAAATGGAATCAAAAGACAGTTATCAGCACCTTGGACACCACAACAGAATGGAGTTGTTGAAAGGAAAAACAGAACTATTTTGGATGCAGCAAGAACTATGTTATTAGAAGCAAATCTGCCACATGTTGACTGGAGAGAGGCAGTAAGCACTACTGTCTATACATTCAACAAAGTTCACATCAAAGGTGAAACCGGTAGGACCCCTCATAAACTATGGTTTGGTAATTGAGGCAGTCAAATTATTTTTGGCTTTTGCAGCACATAAGAATTGCAAAGTATATCAGATGGATATCAAATGTGCATTTCTAAATGGAGATCTTGAGGAGGAAGTTTACATTGAACAACCTGATGGATTTTCTTTGACACATGACAAAAATATGGTTTGCAGGTTAAAGAAAGCTTTATATGGATTGAAGCAAGCTCCAAGAGCTTGGTATGCAAGATTGGATAAGTATCTTTTGAAGATTGGTTTTTCTAAAGGTAATGCTGATAGTAACTTATACTATAAAATGACTAATGATGACATCTTGGCTATTGAAGTTTTTGTTGATGATATAGTATTTTGAGGAGAAGATGAATTGTGAAAAGACTTTTCTATCAAAATGCAACAAGAATTTGAAATGTCTATGATTGGTGAAGTAAAATTCTTTTTAGGATTGCAAATATCACAGACTGAAAAAGGTATATTTTTTAATCAATCAAAGTACTTAAAAGAATTACTTAAGAAATTTGGAATGGAGAACTCTAAACCGGTAAGCACACCTATGACAACAAATGACAAATTTTCACAAAGGGATGAATCTACACCTATGAATCCAATTAGGTACAAATCTATGATAGGAGGTTTACTGTATTTGACACAAACTAGACCTGATATTATGAATGCAGTATGTATTATTTCAAGATTTTAGAGTAATCCTAGAGAAAATCATGAATTAGCAGTAAACAGGATTTTTCGGTACTTACAAGGCACCCCAAATCTTGGATTATGGTATCCTAGAGATGAAAATTTTGATCTATGTGCATACATAGATGCAAATTGGGCAGGAGACATTGATGATAGAAAAAGCACCATCGGAGGAGCATTTTTTCTTGGAAACAAATTAGTTTCTTGGTTAAGTAAGAAACAAAGCTGTACATCTTTATCAACAGCAGAATCGGAATATGTTGCAACAACAACTAACTGTACATAGGTACTCTGGCTTAAACAAATGTTGAAAGACTTGAAGGTAAAATGCAAGGAACCTATAACTATTTATTGTGACAACACTGCAACAATTGATATATCAAAGAATTCGGTATTACATTCCGAAACAAAACATGTTTCTATCAAACTAAATTTTCTAAGGGAAAAAGTTGAAGCAAAAGAAATACAACTGGTTTATGTGAATACTAAAGAACAACTTGTAGATATTTTCACTAAACCTTTGCCTAAGGAGACTTTTGAGTATCTCAGAGAACAGCTTGGGGTCATACCCCTAGTGGTAGATATATAAAGAGTTGATGTCTGTCATCAATTGACAGAACTAACAAAGATATATTCTTACTCTGGCTTTGATGAGGAAGCTACTTCTCAGGGGGAGTAGTTGGTATAGTAAATTGGTTGGTATTTTGTATGTAACAATTGGTATGTTGTAGCTTTGGCATTTGATGTCAAAGAGGGAGAGATGTCTATGGAAAAACACATTATCTTTTGAGGAAGATTGGTATACCTTGGAAATCACATGTTGCTCCCAGGGGGAGAGATTGTTATTTAGGAAGAGATTTTTATTTCTGGTTATGATCTTTTTGGAGATTATTGGTTTTGGTTTTTGGTATTTGGCATTTCTGTTTTGACACTTTGATGGTTTTTCCACATTATGTTGCCATCAATGCCAAAGGGGGAGATTGTTGGTATTTTGGTATGGTTTTGTTATTGATGTCAACACCTACTGAAAACTAGCACTTTGGAGATCCAGCAACATTCACCGACAAACAAGTAACTATTGCACAGTTACTGGTATATGGTTCACCGACAGGATATAATGTTCACCGGCATTTGGAATGATATGGAAGACACTTGGTAATGTCGAAGACATTGTGTGGACACTTTGTTTTGAATAATTAATCATTGGTATATTCATACTTGCATATTTGCTTTTACCGACAAATAGGTCCAGGTTATTTAGGGTTACACCGGCAGGTTTATCTTTTTCAGATCAACATGGCACGCTATGGAGATGATTTATTATTGATGTAAATGCATTAAGCTGACATGTTTAATCGGTTATTGCATCGGATATTATATTGTTTGTAAAATGATTTTATTGTAATATCTTGTAGAGCCAACCTACTAAAATTGGTCTTAGGGTATGGTATAAATGTAAGATCTTATTTGTAAGATCAAGTGTGGAATGCGAAGAAGGTCTATTGTGAAGGATATGTGAGATTAAGCAGAGCTATACATGAAGACATCATTTGAAGATGAAGCTAGGTTTTTGTGAAGACATATTAGCATTACACCGGTACTGAATTCAGCATATGAAGATGCTATTTTAAGCAGTACATTCTTATTGGATTTAACCATCCAGCTGTAGTCAGTGTGATTTCTATTTGTGTTTGAGCAGTGAGCTCTAGGTGCTTGGCCTTTCTGCATGTGCAAACCCCATTTATGTACTTAGTAGGTGCATGTCCAAACCATAATTCATAAGGAGTCTTAGCGGTTTCACCTTTGATGTGAACTCTATTGAATGTGTAGATTGCTATACTCACTGCTTCTCTCCAGTAGATGTGAGGCAATTTGGCTTCCATCATCATGGTTCTTGCTACATCCAAAATGGTTCTATTCTTCCTTTCCACCATTCCATTATGCTGAGGAGTCCTAGGTCCAGATAACTTTCTCCTAATTCCATTTGTCTCACAATAACATTTAGATTCATGAGAAGTGAAATCGCACCCTTGATCTAATCTTAGACATTTGATTTTCAGTCCAGTTTCAATTTCTACTTTTTCTTTAAAGATTTTGAATTTCTCAAAAGCTTCAGACTTCTCCTTAAGAAAAGTCACCCACATTATTCTAGACTAATAATCAGTTATCAACATGAAGTACCTATCACATTGAAAGCTTCTAATTCTGGCTGGACCACATAAGTTAGTATGAATCAAATAAAGAATATCATTAGATTTATCTTGTATGCTCTTAAAATTAGTTTTAACTTTCTTTCCCAATTGACATTCCTTACATACCGAATTATGAGGCTTCATAATCTTAGGTATATCTCTATCTGCCTTTGTTGAACTGATCTTGACAATGCAATCAAAATTAACATGACACAATATTTTATGCCATAACCAACTCTCATCAATATGAGAAATCAAACATGTCTTATTACCAGTGTTCAGGTGAAAGATGTTACCTCCACTCTGAGTACCAGTAGCAATCTCCAAACCAGTCTTGTTAATGAATTTGCATTTTCTATCCTTGAATTGAAGTTGGAATCCCTTGTCCACCAATTGACCAACACTCAAAAGATTGTTCTTTAAACTTTCTGTATAATATACATTGTCAGTAATATGCTTACCATCCAGAAAAATAGTGCCTCTACCTCTGATCATACATGCTTTGTCATCTCCAAATCTTACTTGACCGCCATTGTATTCATGCAGGGACAAATTTTTTCTTTTATCTTTAGTTATATGATTTGAGCATCCACTATCAATTACCCATTCATCCTTATCTTCAACTTTTGCTTCCACAACCTTCTCTTTATTTAAGATAGCCGGTTCCATTTCATCGTCTTTTAGGGCATAGGTCACCCATTCCTTTCCATTGCTGGATCCCCTAGAAGAGTCTTCTACCGGTTCATCCTCAGAGTCATCAGTTACTCCTTCCTCATCCACTATGAATCATTGTTTGTTTCTCTTGAATTTGTATCTATTCTGATCAGGCTTAAAAGATTTCTTAACTCTTTCCTCAAATCTTGCATTCCTTTAAGGACATATAGATGCAAAATGACCAATCTTATGACTTGCAAAACATTTAAAAGGTGCTTTTCCTTCATATTTACTTCCCATTGGTCCTTTAGGTACTCTTGTGGCAAATAAGGCTTCAAGTTTCTCAAATTCTTCATCTTCTTTCCTCATGTCTTTCAATTCCATTGCATATAGGGCTTTCCAATCATTCTTGTCAGTAAATGATGATGATAATGCATGAAAAACAGGTTCAAATTTTGCAGCTCTAGAAGGTCCAAATTCTTCAAGCTCAAAAGAAGATAACTTCCCAATCAGAATGTCTCTGTTAATTGAGGTGTTTTCCATTGTTCTCAATTCATTAATTGTAGTTGCCTTCATCTTTTAAGTCGGTGGAAGGGCTATCAAGAAATTGGAAACTATTTCGTCTTCACTCAGAGATCCTCCACAATATTTAATTCCCATGACAATCTCATTTACTCTCTCCATAAATGTAGCAATTCTTTCATTGTCATCCATCTTCAAGTTTTCATATCTCACCCACTAGCCATCAAGTTTAGCAATTTTGACAATAAGGTCACCTTCATTCAGAGTTTTCAATTTATCCGACATAACCTTTGCATATAATTTATTAGTCAGTCCCTTGATTTGCTGATCAGTAAGTGCACACAAGAGGGCTTCTTTAGATCTGCAATCATTCTCAATATTCTTGTCAGAATCTACAGGAGCAGGATTACCAAATGTCGGATCATAAGGTGTGTAACCTTTCTCAGTGATCTCCCAAATATCCTTGCCAAAACATCTAAGATGAGTCTCCATTCGGATCTTCCATATCCCACAATTTGTTCAATCAAGCTTAGGGATTTCTCTTCTGAAGATAGTTGCCATAGGATATACCTCAAGCGGTTAAGCTTCTACAAAAGAGAACCAAAGCTCTGATACCAATTGTTAGGATAACCAGTGAACTATTGAAATGTGGTGACTGATCAACAAAGTACTGTATGAGGAAAGTGGGGGTTCAGGGGTAGGAGCCCCTGAGAAATTTTTTTTTGCCATTTTTTGTTGATGAAAACCGACATTGTAATAAAACCCTAAAAAGGCCGACTTTGTTTTTTGTCCTAAAAATGCATGTTATAAGCGGCTGGGATGCTTAAGGCATTATAAGGTTGATGTACTATTTTTGCTGGATAATAAGAAAGATTGGACGACTGTGTATGGTGGATGTAACCCATTTTGGGTGAACCACGTTAAATCTCTATGTTATCTGTGTCTTGTTTTATTTCTTTTTCTTTTGTATTTAAATCTGCATATAATTATTAGTTCATATTTGCTTCGGATCTACTTGAAACCCTAACAATTGGTATCAGAGCGAGGTTTTCTGTAAATTGGCAGGACTTTCAGATTTGAGTGGGAGCAATGGAGGATTCCAAATTCAAGGTTGAAAAGTTTAACGACAAGAATGATCAGTTATGGAAAATGCAGATGGAGGATTACCTGTATCAAAAGGATTTGTGGCGGCCATTGGAATGAAAGGAAAAGAAAGAAACCACAAAGTCAGATGAAGAGTGGGACATTTTAGATAGAAAGGCATTGGGATCCATTCGATTGTGCCTTGCACCGTCTGTAGCATTCAATATAATAGAAGCAAAAATGACTATAGATTTGATGGCGACATTGGCTAAGTTGTATGAGAAACCCTCGACTTCGCATAAGGTACTTCTTATGAAGCATCCGTTTAATTTGAAAATGAGTGAGGGAGGATCTATAGCAGAGCACTTAAATTAATTTAATACAATTACCAATCAATTGTCTTCGGTAAAAATTACTTTTGCAGAAGAGGCTAGGGCTCTCTTGATTTTATGTTCTTTGCCAGAAAGTTGGAATAGCTTGGTTATGGCTGTAAGTAACTCTGTCTCTGGTAAAAATACTTTGGTATTTGATGATATTGTTGGTGTTATCCTAAGCGAGGAAATGCAAAGGAAAAGCACAGGTGAGACTCCAACATCATCGGGTAGTGTTTTGAATGTGGAGAATAGAGGAAGATCAAAGGAAAGAGGAAAAGGCTCTCGGAATGAGAAGTCATGAGGGAAGTCAAAGACAGGATGCTCTCAATCTAGAGGAAAGAAAGATTGCTGGTACTGCAGAAAGCCTAGTCATCTAAAGAAAGCTTGTTGGTCTCAGAAAAACAAAGAAGGAGACAAAAATGAAAATGACAGTAAGGAAGCTAATATTGCAAGTAATACTTTACAAGATGCTTTAATCTTATGTTTGGATAATGTTAATGATTCCTGGGTAATAGATTTTGGGGCTTCATTTCATGCTACACCCCATAGAAAATATTTTCTAGATTATGTTCAAGGTGATTTTGGACAGGTATATTTGGGTGATGATGAGCCCTGTCAAATTGTTGGAAAAGGAAAGATAAAGATCAAGTTGCAGAATGGAAATGACTAGTTTCTGCAGGAGGTAAGACATGTTCCTAATTTAAGAAGAAATTTAATTTCTACAGGGCAACTAGGTAGTGAAGGTTGCATAGTTACCTTCTCAGATAGTATGTGGAAGGCCACTAAAGGATCATTAGTAATAGCTAAAGGTGCGAAGGTAGGCATATTATATCTGTGTACAGGTAACACTTACTCTACCCTAGCTGCTACAGATAAAGTTACTGTAGGGACAACAACAATAGATGTTGCAAGAACAAATTCGATAATGTGGCACCATAGGCTTGGGCACATGAGTGAGAAAGGGATGAAAACCCTTCACTCCAAAAATCTATTGCCAGGACTAAAAAATATTGATTTAGAGTTCTGTGAAAACTGTGTTTATGGTAAATAGAAAAGAGTCAGATTTCTCAAGGTTGGGAAAGAGAAGAAGAGTGAGAAGTTAGAGCTTGTACATTTAGATGTATGGGGACCGACTCATGTATCATCTCTTGGTGGCTCTTGTTATTATGTTATTTTTATTGATGAATCAACCAAAAAAACATGGGTATATTTCCTAAAACAAAAATCAGATGTTTTTGAAACTTTTAAGAAATGGAAAGCTTTGGTTGAGAATGAGACAGGAAAAAAGTTGAAGTGTCTCAGATCGGATAATGGAGGTGAGTATTGCAAAAAAGCATTTGAAGATTACTGTTCCTTAAATAGGATTCGAAAGCAGAAGATAGTTCCAGGAACTCCACAGGAAAATTGTGTGTCAGAGAGAATGAATAGGACTATCATGGAACGCGCGAGGAGCATGAGATTGCATGCTGGATTGCCTTTACATTTTTGGGCAGATGCTATACATACTGCTGTCTATTTAATAAATAGAGGACCTTCAACTCCTTTGGATGGTGGTATTCCATAGGAGGCATGGACTGGTAAAAAGGTAAATTATTCTTTTCCAAAAACTTTTGGTTGTGAAGCTTTTGTCCATGTTGATAAA
Source organism: Cryptomeria japonica (assembly GCF_030272615.1). Taxonomy (NCBI): domain Eukaryota; kingdom Viridiplantae; phylum Streptophyta; class Pinopsida; order Cupressales; family Cupressaceae; genus Cryptomeria; species Cryptomeria japonica. The sequence goes on from NC_081405.1 coordinate 221,928,526, forward strand.
GAAAACAGAACCAAGCTTGATGCTAAATCTTAGAAATGTACCTTCATTGGATATGGGATAGATGAATATGGCTATTGGTTATGGGATTTTGAAAATAAGAAAATAATTAGAAGTAGAGATATTATATTCAATGAGAAGGTTATGTATAAAGAATAGATGCAGGAAAAGAAGCATGAATAGGACAAACAAGAATATGTGGTGTTGGATGAGATTCCTAAAAATGAAAAGCCACAGGTACCTGATGCTCAGCAACAACAGATTGTCCCACAAACTCCTGCAAGTGTTAGATGTTCTACGAGGTCAAGTAGACCCCCTGAAATATTTTCTCCTTCTTTGTATTCTATTTTATTAACTGATTCTGGTGAACACGAAGAATATGAAGAAGCAATGCAAGTGGATGCCAAACAACAGTGGGAGCTAGGCATGAAAGAGGAGATGGACTCCTTGATGAAAAATAAGACTTGGGACTTAGTCCCTTTACCTGCAGAAAAAAGAGCTTTGCCTAACAAATGGGTTTATAGGCTGAAGGAGGAGGAATGAGGTCAGAAAAGATATAAGGCTAGACTTGTGGTAAAAGGTTTTGCATAGAAAAAGGGTATAGATTATGATGAAATATTTTCTCCAGTTGTAAAAATGACTTCAATTAGAACTGTACTTAGTCTTGTGGCTGCAGATGATTTACATCTTCAATAATTAGATGTCAAAATAACTTTTCTCCATGGAGATTTGGAGGAGGAAATTTACATGTTGCAACCACAGGGATATGAGGTCAAAGGTAAGGAGAACTTGGTGTGCAGGTTGAAGAAAAGTCTATATGGCCTAAAGCAAGCACCTCGACAATGGTATTTAAAATTGATAGTTTCATGGCTGAACATAGTTATCATAGATGTCATTTTGATCATTATGTATATTTTAAGAGATCTGATAATGGTAGTTATATTATCCTATTGCTTTATGTTGATGACATGCTTGTTGCTGGGTCTAACATGCAACATATAAATGATCTTAAACAGAAATTAGCCAGGTCATTTACTATAAAAGATTTGGGTGTAGCTAAGCAAATTCTCGGTATGAGGATTACACGGGACAGGAAAAATAGAACCTTGAATTTGTTCCAAAGTGAGTATATAAAGAAGGTGTTGAAAAGATTTGATATGCAGGATGCAAAAGCAGTTAGTACACCATTGGCTAGTCATTTCAAATTGACTAAGGAGATGTGCCCAAAGGCACAGGAAGAGGTTAATAAAATTTCTAACATCCCATATTCATTAGCTATTGGCAGTCTGATGTATGCAATGGTATGCACAAGGCTAGATATTGCACATGCAGTGGGAGTTGTGAGCAGGTTTACGAGTAATTCGGGTATGGAACATTGGAATGCTGTGAAATGGATTCTTCGGTATTTAAAAGGAACTACTACGAAGGCATTATGTTTCAAAGGATCTAATGCTGCTCTGAGTGGATTTGTTGACTCTGATCTAGCAAGTGATATTGATTCATGGAGGAGTACTACAAGGTATGTTTTTACTATAGGGGGAACTGCAGTCAGTTGGATTTCTAGGCTGCAAAAGGTTGTTGCACTTTCAACCACTGAAGTTGAGTATGTTGCTGCTACAGAAGCCAGCAAGGAGATGATTTGGTTACAATGTTTTATGGAGGAATTGGGTCAGACACAGGAGGATAGCCCATTGTATACTGATAGCCAGAGTGCCATTCATCTTGCGAAGAACTCTACTTTTCATTCAAGGACAAAGCACATTCAACTCAGGTACCACTTCATCCGGACTGTTTTGGAGGAGGGTCAGTTACGGCTTGAGAAGATTCACACAAGTGAGAATCCTGCCGATATGTTCACGAAAGCAATTCCACAGGAGAAGATGATTTCTTCATCAGTTTCTGTTGGTCTTCTTGATTGATAATTGTGGAATTTATACCACTCGAGCCCTAGTGTTTTATCCAGCAGATGCTGCATGTACAGTGGTGTCGTGTAGTATCAGTCTCCAAGTGGGAGATTGTTCGGTGTGGAGCCTGATCAGTCTCTAAGTGGGAGATTGTTTAAATATGGCGACTTATCAGCAAATTACTGTACACTCAACACGTATCCTCGCCATTTTTTGTTGATGAAAACCAACATTGTAATAAAACCCTAAAAAGGCCGACTTTGTTTGTTGCCCTAAAAATGCATGTTATAAGTGGCTGGGATGCTTAAGGCATTGTAAGGTTGATGTACTTTTTTTGCTGGATAATAAGAAAGATTGGACAACTGTGTATGGTGGACGTAACCCATTCTGGGTGAACCACGTTAAATCTATGTGTTAGCTGTGTCCTGTTTTATTTCTTTATCTTTTGTATTTAAATCTGCATATAATTGTTAGTTCATATTTGCTTTGGATCTGCTTGAAACCCTAACATGAACAACTGAGAGGGGGGGTGTGAATCAATTGTTAATAAACTATAACAATTAATCCACTATGCAACCTTTAACTAGAGAACATAACTATTAAATACTGATAAAGCATAAACAAATGTCGGTAGAAACAGATACGATAAACAATGAAACTCAATAATGAAACACATAATCAACACAATGCAACCCTACCACATAACACCATGATTTGTACGTGGAAAACCTAGTAAAGGGAAAAAACATGGTGGGAAGCCTACTCATAGTTAGATAACACTTCTATAGAAAGTATGTGATACAATGAGGGGCCTGCACATGTAGGAAGGAATACTGCCTAGAGCACACTGCTCATTACAAATGAGTCTCACTGACTACAGAGAGGTTAAACCACCTCAAGATATTTGGACAACAATCCAGTAGAGTGATCTGCCAGAGATAACATCTACCCTGCCTGATAAAGTCCTGGTTAAGCTCAATGTCAAAGGCCTTTGACCTCTTCCTTAAACCCAATTTGATCCTCAATGATTGATCTAATCCTCTACTTGAATGATATTACAATATTCACACATTACATTCCATACCATTTATCTGCAATGAGATCTTACATCAATTTATACAAACCCTAAGGCCTAAACCAATTAGGTCAGCCAAATAAGAGATATTACAATAGGATCACTTCATATATCCATATTACAATGATATGCCATGTCGGGTTTAGACCAAAACAACATTAACCAATCCATAAATAATCCTGGTAACATGTAGAGAACACGTTAACATGATACCGACCCATAACTTAGATAGGCACCAAACCTATTCTAGATCCACCATGCCAAAGCGATGTCTCCAACTGGTTGAAGCATGATCATAGAACATATTCAACATCTTGAAAGCTGCACCAACACCACTTATGCATACTATCAAGAATTCTCAATAAAAGTTCTGCTGGTAGAACCTTAAACCTATGCCGGTAAGGGTTTACTAGAGTGTATGATAGCATTAGATTACCAAGTCAATACCATCTAACCAAGAAATTCTCTAGAAGCATGTACCACATGAAACCAAATACATTCCATTGATTCAAACATACTAGAAGTGTCCAACAGATAGTGCATCCAACAGATAGTCTCTTTTGTCGGTAATACTAGATCTTCTACCGGTAACCAAAACCTGTCTTCTGGCAACAACTAGTGCCAATAGCCAACCATAACAGCTAGTGTTGACATCAATGATAAAACATCAATGCAACACATAATCAATTCCTCCAAAATGCCAACAAACAGTCTGTCATCAACATTGCACTCTACTTCTCTTCTAGTGGGACACCTTAACCAGTTAGTACTCTTGCTAACCTACCTTATGCACATCCTCATCAGATGGGAGTCTTCTATATTTGCACCTTGTTCATATTACTAGGGGACATACTTATCGGTAAAACCTCTTGATGACACTATGTCATCAACCTTCAACAAACTTCATCTTAAATCCGACCATTTTCCTTTGTCTACATTTGCTCAGCCTTGTTTTCTTCCTGATCAGCTTGGACTATTTCTCAGTTAGTTTGTCAAAGTGACAAACCCATCACTCTTCATCTGTACCAACAACTCAACATTCCTTCTCTGTCATGCACTTGAGGCATTCCTTTGATTCACTGGTAGATCTAGTGTGAGCCTTGAAACACCTCCCTTTACCTCTTCTTTCTTATCTTACAAAACTATGATGCACACTATCCATAATAGGAGATAAGCTCCACTTACTAGTGATCATGAATCCTTTTCATCTGAATCCTACAATGCACTCATGTGGCTTCCCTATTTGTGCAACATATCTTCAAACAGGCACATGTGATTCGATGTGGGCACATTCATTGCTAGTCATCTCTTCAAATGGTGACTGCATCTTCATTTGGTGGGAGTCTTGTTATTTTGCATCCACATAATATCCCGGTAACTAGTACATCCTTCTCCTCCTGTGTTGATGTGATTTAGGTAATATTCCACCTCTTCATCACAAACAACAACTCAAGCACCTTTCTCATCCTTCTTATACACTAGTCATAAGCTTGTCAGTTAACAACCACTCACTTGGTTGATTTGTCTTCTCCATGTCAACACATCTGTCAATACATCACATACCAGTTGACATGATCTCCTTACTAGAGACATACTATACTGATAACCTGCCCATTTCATCCACACAAGACAAACACCAAGTTGTGTACTAGTGACTCTATTGGTCCTTTCTCTGAATGGCATTCTCTTCTTTATTGGTGACTTGCAATACTTTGTTGACATCAATGACTTCATGTCAACAATACTCCCATACCCATTGTCCTTCTATACCAGTTGACATCAATGACAACACAATGCAGACAATCTCCCCCTTTTGTATTGATGTCAACTCATGTAGTATCCGACATACTACAAAATCTTTGTTCCCCTTTGGCAACAATGGAAAAGGGCACTATCAAGATATCACTCCTCCTTGTTTCTAATGGGCACTGATAGAATTTTCTCCTCTTTTTCTCTTCATGAGATACATCAATTCTTTTGATACCAATTAGTACAAATTCTCAAGTTACACCTCTCAAGATGGAGAACTCAACCATCAACTGACACCATTTGACCTCTACTACCAATTGTTAAAGAATTCAATTTGTAGAAGGGTGTGTCAGTGAATACAACTTACCTGTCGGTCAGACTGCATCATCTCCCTTTGACATTCAATAGCCATTATGACCCTATAATGCTTGATATCAAGTGTTGAAGTTGACACTGATACCAATAATATAATTTCTGATACCAATTGTATGTTCTCCTGCATAGGTAACTCTCCCTTTTTGTAGACAACTCTTCCAATGATCCAGATGTTTCAATTGAATATGTATTGAAATATCTCATAATCCTAGATACCACCAAAGACCCAAACATACCAGTACAACCATAGACACTTGCACACCCTCCGTGTCCAGCAAGTCTGATACAAATTGGAAAACATGACTATCAACTCCCCTTGAGTCATGCATCTCAGGTCCATATTGTCGGTCAGGTCCACAGTTGGGGTTCTAATAAACTCCATATACCAGTTGAGCTATGCATATGTGATCATCTGATGATCTTTCAATTCCATCATATCCACCACAACCTATGACATGATCCTGGATGTACACAATGCCAACAATCCCCCCCCTTTGGCATTGATGTCAACTCATGTAGTATCCGACATACTAGAAAATCTTTCTCCCCCTTTGACAACAATGGCAAAGAGAACTATCAGGATATCACTCCTCCTTGTTTCTACTAGGCACTAACAAAATTTTCTCCCCTTTTTCTCTTTGCCAGATGCATCTCCGCTTTTGATACCAATTGGTACAAATTCTCATGTTACACCTCTTGGGATCGAGAACTCTACCATCAACTGACACCATTTGATCTCTACTATCAATTGTTAAAGCATTCAATTTGTAGAAGGATGCATTAGTGAATATAACTTACTCGTTGATCAGATTGCATCATCTCTGTTTGACATGCAGTAGCCATTCTGACCCCATAATGCTTGATATTAAGCGTTGAACTTGGCTCTGATACCAATTGCTAGACACAATGCACCACTGAAAGGGGGGGGTGAATCAATGGTTTTCAATCTTTTCCCTTTAACAACCTTATGTGAGTATATCAATTAACAGATATAACTGAATGAAGACTTACCAGTTAGTGAGGAGACTAAACACAAATGCATTCAGACAAGAGGGACATCACATAACACCAACATATACGAGGAAAACCCAAGATGGGAAAAACCTTGGTGAGAAATACTGCTGGAGACTATTGCTCCAATTCAGCCTCACAACAATCTCTGATTACAATGTTTAGGGCACCAACCCAAGGAGAACCAACCCCTACACTAAGCTCCAACTCAGTGAATACAAAACATATTCATTTACAAAAGTAATGGACTTGTTACAAATGGATTTTGTAACACTTCTTCAAGTCTCTCTATTGGATCTCTTATCTAGTTCACTACTGATTCTCTCTCTATTCATTCTCTCTTCTGGTTGCCTCTTCTCTACACTACTCTACTACTCTCCACCGGTACTACACTCTATCAACTCTATGTCTTCCTTCTCTATAGTTTCCTTCACTTCTCTGCCGGCATGGTCACTACCAGTTTTCTCACTACTACCGGTTGAACACTTCAACCAAGTTCTCCCTCACACTCAGCCTGTTCTCTTTCTCCTTGGTGAGAACTTGACTGATTTATCTTTACATGTAGCAAAACACTCTCATCACGTGGTAATACTCTCTCCTTCAACAACACTTCACAATATCTTTGGCTTGCATATTTATAACCTGGATTGTTTGGCAAAAGCTAATTCAAATGAAGGCGATTAGGGTTTCTTCTTCGTTCCTGAGGAAAACCAAATCCAATCATATCTTATCCAATCTTATCCCTAAGACAACTATCTGCACATCACCACCATTTAACGTTCCTTCCAATAAATGTTTTCTAAATATAACAACCATGACCCTATATCTGTCAAAATGCCATTAATATCTTCGATGTTTCCTTCTCGAGGTATTCTCACAATCTGATTTTCTTGCTTCGATTCATGTGCCACCAACTCCCTAATCTTTCTCTTTGTTCCACTCTTCCTCGAGTTGTACTCTTCTGATCTGATCCATAAATCATGAGCTCCATATTAAATGTAAACCTGTAGAAACACCTATCCCTACATGACACTTCACCAACCTTTGCAAGCTTGCCACTTCATCTCCACGTGACATCCATGTTGATATCCACCTCTTCTTGAACAATCATGTCGGTATGGATTGGATCACCGACCAACTCCATTAATGGGTTCATCTACCAGTTTACTAACCCCCAAACCAGTCTATCATCAACCTTACACTCTGCTTCTCTTCTGATGGGACACGTTAACCAGTCAATACTCTTGCTAACCTACCTTATGCACATCCTCATTAGATGGGAGTCTTCTGCATCTACACCTTGTTCATATTACTGGGGGACATACTTACCGGTAAAACCTCTTGATGACTCTATGTCATCAAACTTCAACAAACCATCTTCAATCCAACCATTTTCCGTTGTCTGCATCTGCTCATCCTTTCTTTCTTCCGGATTAGCTCAGATCATAGCTCAACCAGTTTGTCAAAGTAATAAACCCATCACTCTTCATCTATACCAACAACTCAACATGCCTTCTTTGTCATGCACTTGAGGCATTCCTTTGTCTCACCGATAGATCTAGTGTGAGCCTTCAAACACCCGCCTTTACCTCTTCTTCCTTATCTTACAAAACTATGATGCACACTATGCATAATAGGAGATAAGCTCCACTTACCGGTGATAATGAATCCTTGTCATCTGAATCCAACAATGCACTCATGTGGCTTCCCTATTTGTGCAACATATATGTAAACAAACACATGTGATTTGGTGTGGGCACATTCATTTCCACTCATCTCTTCACATGGTTACTACATCTTCATCCTGTGGGAGTCCTGTTGTTTTGCATCCACATAGCATACTGGTAACTAGTACATATTTCTCCTCATGTGTTGATGTGATTTAGGTAACATTCTGCCTCTTCATCACAAACAACAACTCAAGCACCTTGCTCATCCTGCTTATACACTGGTCATAAGCTTGTCGGTTGACAACCAATCACTTGGTTGATTTGTCTTCTCCATGTCAACACATCTATCAATACATCACATATCAGTTGACATGCTCTCCTTACTGATGATAGACTGTACCGGTAACCTTCCCATTTCATCCATACAAGTGAAACACCAACTTATGTACTGGTCACTCTAGTTGTCATTTCTTTGAATGACATTCTCTTCTTTACTGGTGACCTGCAATACTTAGTTGACATCAATGACTTCATGTCAACAATACTCCATACCGGTTTTCCTTCTATATTGGTTGACATCAATAACAACACAATACCAACAATCTCCCCCTTTGGCATTGATGTCAACTCATGCAGTATTTGGCATACTACAAAATCTTTCTCCCACTTTGACAACAATGCCAAAGGTCACTATCAGGATATCACTCCTCCTTGTTTCTACTAGGCACTGACAAAATTTTATACCCTTTTTCTCTTTACTGGATGCATCTCCACTTTTGATACCAATTGGTACAAATTCTCAAGTTACACCTCTTAAGATGGAGAACTCAACCATCAATTGATACCATTTGACCTCTGCTACCAATTGTTAGCTAACACTGATACAAATTATATCATTTCTGATACCAATTATATGTTCTCCTGCACATATAACTCTCCCTTTTTGCAGACAACTCTTTCGGTGATCTAGTTGTGGTTTCAATTGAATATGCATTGAAATCTCACAATCCTGGATACCACCAAAGACCCAAACATACCGATACAACCATAGACACTTGCACACCCTCTCTGTGTAGCAAGTCTGATATAAATCAGAAAACATGGTTGTCAACTCCCCCTGATTCATGCATCTCAGTTCCATATTGTCGGTCAGATCCAAATTAGGGGCTCTAATCAACTCCATATACTAGTTGAGTTGTGCATATGTGATCATATAACAATCTTTTAGCTCCATCATATCCACCACAACCTATGACATGATCCTGGATGTACACAATGCCAACAATCTCCCCCTTTGACATTGATGTCAACTCATGTAGTATTGGGTATACTACAAAATATTTCTCCCCCTTTGACAACAATGGCAAAGGGCACTATCAGGATATCACTCCTCCTTGTTTCTACTAGGCACTGAAAAAAATTTCTCCCCTTTTTCTCTTTACTGGATGCATCTTCGCTTTTGATACCAATTGGTACAAATTCTCAAGTTACACCTCTTGAGATGGAGAACTCAACCATCAACTGACACCATTTGACTTCTTCTACCAATTGTTAAAGCATTTAATTTGCATAAGGGTGTGTCAGTGAATAAAACTTAACTGCCAGTTAGACTGCATCATCTCCCTTTGACATGCAGTAGCCATTCTTACCCCATAATGCTTGATGTCAAGTGTTGAACCTAGCTCTGATACCAATTGTTAGACATAATGCACCACTGAAAGGGGGGGTGAATCAGTTGTTCTCAATATTTTCCCTTTAACAAGCTTATGTGAGTATACTAGTTAATAGATCTAACTGAATGAAGACTTACTGATTAGTGAGGAGACTAAACACAAATGCACTCACACAAGAGGGATATCACATAACACCAACATATACGAGGAAAACCCAAGATGGGGAAAACCTCAGTGAGAAATGATGTTGGAGACTACCACTCCAATCTAGACTCACAACAATCTCAAATTACAATGTTTAGGGCACCAACCCAAGGAGCACAAACCCCTGCACTAAGCTCCAACTCAGTGAATATAAAACATTCATTTACAAAAGTAATAGCCCTATTACAAATGGATTTTGTAACTCTTCTTCAAGTCTCTCTGCTGGATCTCTTGTCTAGTTCATTACTTGCTCTCTCTCTGTCGGTTCTCTCTTCTAGTTTCCTCTTCTCTACACTGCTTTACTGCTCTCCATCGGTCTTACACTTTGTCGGCTCTATTCCTGTCTTCTCTGTAGTTTCCTTCACTTCTTCTTTGTCGGTATGGTCACTACCAGTTTCCTCATTGCTACCAGTTGAACACTTCAACCAGGTTCTCCCTCACACTCAGTCTCTTCCCTTTCTCCTTGGTGAGCACTTGACTGATTTATCTTTACATGCAGTGACACACTCTCATCCTGCAACAATACTCTCTCCTTTAGAAACACTTCACAATATCTTTGGCTTGCATATTTATAACCTTGATTTCCCGCCAAAAGCTAATTCAAATGCAGGTGGTTAGGGTTTCTTCTTCAACCTCGAAGCAAACCAAATCCAATCAGATCTTTTCCAATCTGATCCCTAAGACAACTATCTACACATCATCACCATTTAACGTGCCCTCCAAAACACGTTTTCTAAACATAGCAACCACAACCCTATATCAATCAAAACACCATTAATCTCTATTGTTTCCTTCTTGATGTCTTCTCGCAATCTGATTTTCTTGCTTTGATTCATGTGCCACCAACTCCCTGATCTTTCTCTTTCTTCCACTCTTCCTCGAGCCACACTCTTCTAATCCAATCCATTAATCATGGGCTCCATATTAAATGCACACCTGTAGAAACACCTATCCCTACATGACACTTCATCGACCTCTGCGAGCTTACCACTTCATCTATACGTGGAATCCATGTCAACATCCACCTCTGCTTGAACAATTATGTCGGTATATATTGGATCACCAACCAACTCCATTACCGAGTTCATCTATCGGTTTACTAACCCTGAAACCAGTCTCTCATCAACCTTGCACTCTGCTTCTTATTGGGATCGAAGAACACTGAGAGGGGGCGGGTGAATCAGTGTTCTACCGGAATGAACAAATTTTAACTTTCTAGACCATGCATATATAAACCGGTAAATAAATAAACATATAACAAGAAGCAAATAAACCATCCACATAAATGAAGACCATAACACACAAAATTTATACGTGGAAAAACTCAATGAGGAAAAAGCACCGTGGGATTTGTGACCCACAATATCAGTTCACTGGCCATATGAAAAGATATTACATATAATAGAGGCTTGCACTTGCAGGAAGGCACACTGCCTAGAGCATACTGCTCATCACTAAAGAGCCTCACTGACTTCAAGCTTTCTACTAAAGTAAATTATTGAAAATGAACTCAAGAATGCATATGCTATGCCAAATAGAGTTCTGGTTTTGGTTCTTCTCTGTACCAGTTCATAAACTCTTAACTACTATCAGTATCACTTTTCCTCCAAGAATGCTTTCCAATCTATCTACAGATCATTCACATTCAAAATGATCTCCATACATATATTTCGCATCATACAATTCTACTATATCCACACATATCATCTAACATGTTTTTTCTTTTTACACATATATAAAAATGACCTAGTAGACTGACCCATATACCTATTACAAATAATATGCCTTATGTCGGCTTACAATTAATTTACAAAATATATTCAATGTAGGCCTTGATAATATTTACAAAATGACTTATTAAGTAAATCCTCCTTGATGTCGGCTTCCAATAAAGTAATGATGCCGGTGTTGGTGCCGATGTAGCCCTGAATGCTTCCAAAGTTTATATCTACTGGTATATGCCTCCTAGTGTTAGTTTGTGACTTCCATTAGATCTTGTTGCCATCAATGACAACAAAATGAATCCAATGAGTTTCAATTACCAACACTTCTCTTTTGGTGGGACACCTTAACCAGTTAGTACTCTTGCTAACCTACCTTATGCACATCCTCATTAGATGGGAGTCTTTTGCATCTACACCTTGTTCATATTACTAGGAGACATACTTACTGATAAAACCTCTTGATGACACTATGTCATCAACCTTCAACATACCATCTTTAATTCGACCATTTTCCTCTGTCTGCATCTTCTCTGCCTTGCCTTCTTCTTGATCAGCTCAGAGCATTTCTCAATCGGTTTGTGAATGTGACAAACACATCACTCTTCATTTGTACCGACAACTCAACATACCTTATTTGTCATGCACTTGAGGCATTCCTTTGATTTGCTGGTAGATCTAGTGTGAGCCTTCAAACATCTATCTTTACCGCTTCTTCCTTATCTTACAGAACTATGATGCCACTATGCATAATAGGAGATAAGCTCTACTTACCAGTGATCATGAATCCTTGTCATCTCAATCCTGCAATTCACTCATGTGGCTTGCATGTTTGTGAAGCATATATTCAAACATACACATGTGATCTAGTGTGGGCACATTCATTGTCAGTCATCTCGTCACATGGTGACTGCATCTTCATCCGATGGGAGTCCTGTTGTTTTGCATCCATACAACATACTAGTAATTAGTACATCTTTCTCCTCCCGTGTTGATGTGATTTAGGTAACATTCTGCCTCTTTATCACAAACAATAGCTCAAGCACCTTACTCATCCTGCTTATACACTAATCATAAGCTTGTTAGTTGACAACCATTCACTTGGTTGATTTGTCTTCTCCATGTCAACACATCTATCAATACATCACATACCATTTGAAATGATTTGCTTATCGGTGATAGACTGTACTAGTAACTTGCCCATTTCATCCTCACAAGTCAAACACTAACTTGTGTATTGGTGACTCCAGTGGTCATTTCTCTGAATGTCATTCTCTTCTTTACCAGTGACTTGCAATACTTAGTTGACATCAATGACCATGTCAATAATACTCCCATACCGGTTTTCCTTCTATAGTAGTTGACATCAATGACAACACAATGCCAACAATAGAAATCGGATCTAAAACAAGCAACCAAAATGCTATACTTCACAAGCTTAATTTCTTCAAAATAGAAAATTAGGGTTTTTATGCAATTAACCTCTAGATTTTGCAAAAAGATCAAACTTGGAAATGAAATTTTAAAGTTCAAATTGCGATTATTCAGATCTAACAAATAAGAAATCAGAATTAAGATGTAGGATGTCGGGTTCACTAAAATGTAAAGTGGAAAATCGAACCCGAGTGATTCTTCACTTAGGAGAGAGAAAGGAAATCACTAGGATGTTTTTCACTTGGGAGATACTTTACATTCAAAAGAGGGACTGAATTCACTAGATCCAAACCCTAGAGTGAATAAGGATTTGAATACTAATTTAATTGCAAGGGTGCAAAGAAATTTACCCTCTTTTGTAAGTAGAAGAGTTAACTTGTTGACTATGCAGAAATTAAAGATAAAATGGGTGAAATAAGGAGCTACCGATTTGGGATCATGTTGTAACTTTGGATATGACATATTTAGACTAATATGGATTTGCCTTGCAAATTTGGAGAAAATTCATCAGGCCCAGGTTGAAACTGTACTTGGTCCTGCAAATGAAGTCCAAACCTGCAATTATAGTTGCACACCTACAACCCACACACAGAAAAGAAGGGAAGAAGGGTTGTGGATAGGGGTTTGCCTTAGTCAAACCCCGGTTGAGGAATTAACCTTGAAATAAAGTAATTGCAAATGCTTAAATGTAAATAATGGAAATGTATACCTTGTAGATCTAAAATTTGTTGATGATGATTGCTTTGCTTCTTGAATGTAATCACAAGTGTTGCATTAAATGACATGTCTCATGAAAAAACCCTAACACACACATGCTTGCGAATGAATATTATAATGTTTCTCCAATGGATGAATGAAGAAGAAACGTGAAGAAGGAGATATTTGAAGACTTGAACACTTGATCACTTGATGATGATAATGAAGGCCTCCTCTTGAATTTCTGCTTATGCTTTCTTATCCTTGTATATTTTTGCTTATGCAAATGAGAGGACTAAATCCCTTTTTTTACTTGCCTCAGAGGATTAATTTTCATCTCACTGAAGGCCGACATATGAGAATTTAAGTCCCTGGGAAGAAAATTAGGTCCAAGGGTTAGATGGACCCATCTTAGGGCCACCCTAAGAGGGAGGACAAGGTTGCCACACCCCTGTCTATCGTTATTTTGGGGCCTAGACAATGTCACAAAGTGATATGAAGGCTGAAACAAGAGGGGATTTAGAAGGATGATGCAGAGAGGGGTCCCAATTGAGTAGGGAAATGCAGTCGCAAATGTGAGGGCCTAAAATGCCATCGAAATTGCAAGGGTTATAATTTTATGATACTACAATTATAGACAATCACATATGATCATTTCAAATTCTAAAACTAAAGTCAAGGCAGGGGTGGGATGACTAAAAAGTAGAACTCATGAACCTTAGAATCCAATGAAAATAAGCACAGATGCAGATGTTGACCTACATAATTAAATAGGGAAAACCGAGAATATAGGATACCTAGGAAATAGAGAAGCATAAGACATGATGGAAGGATTGGGTTGAAGTCTCAGTAAGGCTAAGAGTAGAATGATGAAATGCATGACAAGTTCAAGAGACATTTGGAAAAATCAACACAAAGATCATAAAACATATCCAGAGACAGATTGCTTGAATCCAAATTGAGATTTATGTGGCATATGGATTAGAATGATATCAATCCACATCATCTTTAGGTCAATGTGCAAATAAGCTAGGGGAGCGATGAACATTATAAATTTAGGGGGATGTAGTGTCGTAAATTGTACACCCTTGCTAGGGTGGTACAATTTCACACTTGGTTTCACACCCTCCTTAGTGTGTTTTTCATCTTTCATTTCACATCACCTTTAAGCATTTATTTAATTAATTTAATTAAATCAAAACTCATATTTCACCTCTTCACATATTGTAAATTTGGGCCCTTTACCATAAGTGTGCCCCTTTTCATTTTATTCCTCCAATAAATCATTAAATCATAAACCCTAATTATGTCCTATTTTAATCTTTAAGGCCCAATTTCGCATATCAAAACACCTTGAAATCAGCTATAACTTTGGGATTCACTCTAATATCATCATATCTAATGACCCCAAAAATTTGGTGAAAAGTTGGTCGGACCATGTTGAAGTGCACATGGTCCTCGACTTTTTTCCCGAAATTTTGGGAGTATAATCCTATGATATAATAATACTTAACCCCAAAAGATTGGTGGGAAATTAAAACCCTAGGTTGGCCTAAAGATGAAATTAAGATCTAGGGTTTCATACTTAAGAGCTCTCTTTCTTCATTTGAAAGGGTCTTCTTCTAAGAATCTAAGAGCAAGTTTTTGGAGCATAAAGAGCCTTCTTTGCAGTGAAAGAGTAGATCTTTGAATTCTTCAACAACATTCAACATTCGTCAATCAAGCATTCATCAAGCATCATTTCATCAATTGGGCGCTTTTGAAGATATAGGAGAACAATAGGAGATCATGGATTGAAGATTGTCTTGTACCTCTCCCTTAGGGTTGCGTATGGTTTCATGTTGTTTTCATGTATTTGTAGGAGCTTCATTTTTGTTCATATTCATGCTTTAGATCACTTTTCATCATGGATTTAGAGAATTTACTTTATCAATTAAAAGTAATTAGGGTTTATTCTTTAGGGTTGCTCTAGATTGTTTGCTTTCATTTTAGGATCTTGCACGCACACAAGGTTCTAGCACACACATTTTGTACATTGTCGCTTATTTGTTGAGGTGGAAATAACCAAAATAGGGGCTTGACTAAGGTAAAACCCTACATAGCCACCCAATACCCTATTTTTCAGCTACAAGTACAGTTTCAGATCTGAGCATCGATGGAAGTTTCAAGACTGGAAGAGTACACAAAGAAAATTTTTGAGTGTAGATTTCACTAAAAAACCTAGGGATAAGGGCATGGTGCCCTAGTCCTGCCTAGGACAGGGATGTGGCACCCTGGTCCTACCCTTTGTCAGTAGGATTTGGTAGAATAGAGTCTTGCAGGCTTAAGATCATATCCTATTAGTTGCAGCTCTAGATTGTTAGAATCAGGACAGTGGCATGGCACCTTGGTCCCAGACAATTTTTCTTAGATTTTAGACACAAGTGTACCTATGATTTTGCCTCCTAATCTATACTTTTCAACAGTATATCAGTTGTCCTTTGATCTGCATTTCCAGATTAGGGTTTGCTTTCTTACTTGCATCTTAGGTTAGAACGCATTTGTGAATCATTTTTCTCTCATTTTCAGTAAGAAATGGAAAACCTAAGAGGTAATCCTCGGCTCTCTCTTCCTCACAAGAAGTAGCTGAAGTGTTTTGCCTCCCTAGGCTCTTTCATATTTCGTGAGTGCGTATGAGAGTGGGATTAGGGTTTCCATACTTAGTCTCACTTTTTCCCCTACACATCTGTGGTGAACCCAACGTGAATTATATTTCATTTTCATTGCATTTAATTGTTAGATCTAGATCTAGTATATTTCATTTTCTTTCAAAACATAAAAAGAAAAAAAAAGAGATTTCTTTCATTTTCCTTGCATGGTGTGTGTGAATTTCATTCAATTTCCATTCCAAAATGGTAGTTTTTTATTTACAAGATGTTCATGCTTTTGATGATGTATGCAATTAAGTTGATTATGAGTTTAGTAAGGATGAATTAGATGAATCTCTAGATGAATTTTTGAACCTTAAGCCTTCTAAACCCTCATTTTGCCAAAAACTAGTCAACTTTGTTACTATGCCATTTCATGGTGATGAGAAAGATAAGTTGAATGACACCTCCCATGGGTACATTTCTATAAACTACTCCACTAAATATAATAGCATGGTTGATCATCAGAGTTCCCTTTATGAGGATATGTCTCCTTTTGAGTTTAAAGATAAACCTTTCAATCACTATGACCACACTTTATTGTATGATGCCCTTGATGACTTTATGTCTTTACCTAAACTTTCAAACAAAAACAATACATCTAAAAGGTTAATCAACATGATCAATGTAAATGAACATAGTAAACATCATTTTGTAGTCCAAGGTGCTTACCCTTCCTTGACTTCATCTCTTCCTAATCAACCTCTATTCACTGTTCAAGGTGGATATAGTCATGATTCCTTTAGCACTCTGAATAAACCCATCATTACAGTGCAAGGAGGAAATATCATTAAGAGTCCTTATAACTATGCTAAACAATGAACTAAAGAGAGTTATAATGCATTTTCCCATACCTATAATACAAGAAATAATAGGCAACCTAATCCTCCTCTGGTTATTCTAACTTCTCTTCCTGATCCTTGGCCTATCCTTCCTCAAGACCCTCACATTTCACAAACTCTTTGTAAGGAATACGATCTTGTTGAACAACTTAAAGCCACTCCTTCCAAGATATCCCTTTGGGACTTGATTAAGACTTCTTCAAATCATCATGGAATGGTACAAGATGACCTAAGAACATTGAATATCCCACCTGCAGTGACATCCAATAATATGGTCTCCTTGATTAATTCTATCACAACTACTAAGGTTAAATTTTGTTTACACAAGATGAGTTACCCACTAGTGAAGTTCAACATCGATATGATCCCTTAATGATTGTGGTTATTATAAATGATAGTGCAATAAGACGAACACTAGTGGACAATGGTTCTGGCCTTAATGTTTGTAGTATTAAATTGTTGCATAAGATCAATGTCGATACATCTCTTATTAAGACCGATTCTCTCATTATCTAAGGCCTTTATTATGTTGCTAAAACTTCATTAGGTATCATTACCTTACCTATTAAGGTAGTTCCTATTATTCTACCCACATCTATCCATGTCATGTTTGGAGAATTAAAATACAACTTGTTACTAGGGAGGCCTTGTATTCATAGCATGCAAGTTATTCCCTCCACATTACATAGGCAAGTTAAATTCATTTACAACAATAAAACATATACCTTGCTAGGTGACACAAATCTCCAGGCTTGTCTGTAGACATCAACTTCCAAATCCTATTCAATTGGTTCAACCCCAACTATCTTAGATGATTCCTCTAAAGCCTCTACTCCCACTAGTGTGTCCACTTCATCAAACCTATCTCCCACATCCGAATCTCTTCCCAATACTTCTTCAAGTAGACCTGAGGTTCATGAGAAAGAGTCTTCTCATCTTGACTCCACTATTGAGGATAATTTCTCTCCTAAGAAGGTTCTTGCAAAAGATGATTGGGGATCCCTTGATTTTAATTCTACCTTCATAGGGGAATATAAGGTTCCCCCTTGAGAAAATAAGGTCAAAAAGAAAGAAGAAGAAGAATAACCTAAAAAGCAATCCAGTTTGTCTGGGCCATTGAGTAATAACTTTGTCATGGCTTCCCAGACTTCATCTCCCTTAGTTTCTAACCTAGAGGACTTTGACCCTTCACTTTATGAAAATTCTCCTTCTCTCTCAGAAATAGCTAACCTTTATGGTCTTGGTTTTCACATCCTAGCTAGGTGTGAATATAATGGTAATGGATGTGGTGCTCAAGAATGAGGGATTAAGGTTCCCTTGGAAAAAAACTTTCATGATATGACATTTGGGCTTCGCTATGATCCTTTTAAGCATACTAAAGCCTCTAAGAGACCATCTATTAGTGTAAATGTCATTTTTTCTTCTCTCCCAATAAAATATCCAAAGTATATTAATCGTAGCTCTTCTAGTATCCTCACTTTGGTTGTTTTTCTACTAATGATTCCTTCCCTGAATATTTAGGAGCATATGGCAACCTCCCTGGTTATCACTATAATCATGGTTTTCCCTATTGTCTGAATGCATAAGCTTACTTTGGGAAATAAAGAAATAATGATGAGATAGTTAAAGAATTTCCTCAGTTAAAAGACACTCCTCAAAAAAACAATATTCTGATAAGTGACACTATCGATATCAAGATGGATCCTTGTGTTGAAGATAAAATCATTTAGATAAGAAAATGTCTTGATGAAGAAGACCAAAACAATATTCTGAATTGTTACATGAATTCCCTAAAATATTTTCTTGGATGTACTCTAACATTCCTGACATAGATCCTAAGATTGTCACTCATAACATTGTCCTAATTCCTGATGCTAAAACTATGAAGCAAAATATTTGAAAGATTCACCCTAAAGTGGCATTACTTGTTAAAGCTGAGATTGAAAAATTGTTGGACTCTAGATTCATTTATCCTATTGATTATTTCCCATGGATTTCAAACATTGTGGCTATGGCTAAGTCTGATAATAAGATTAGGATGTGTATGAATTTTTGTGATCTATACAAAGCTTCTTTAAAGAATGATTTTCCCCTCTCGAATATCGATATGATAGTGGATTCCGTAGCAGGTCATGCTCTATTATCCTTCATGGATGGTTTCTTTGGATATAATCAAATCTTCATTAATCCTCAAGATCAATACAAAAATACTTTCACCAACCCTTGGGGCACATTTTGTTGGGTTATGATGCCTTTTGGATTGAAAAATGCAGGCGCAACCGATTAGCATGCTATGAATATCATCTTTCATGACAACATGCATAAAACCTTAGAAAACTATGTTGATGACATCTTAGCTAAATCTATTCTTCACATAGATCATGTTAAGATCCTTCATCAGATCTTTAGAGAATTCATAAGTATAACATAAGATTGAATCCCCAAAAATGTGTTTGTGGTGTGGATAGTGGAAAACTATTAGGGTTCATAGTTTCACATCATGGAATTGAGGTGGATATGAAGAAGATAGATGTCATTGTTAACATGCCACCTCCAAAAAATGTTTCCCAACTAAAAAGTTTTCAAGGAAGTTATCAAGATATTTGTAGGTTTGTATCTCAACTTGCGGATCACACCTTTCCTTTTACTCAATTGCTTAAAAAGAATACCACCTTTTAATGGAATTAGGATTGTCGTCAAGCATTTGAAGACCTAAAAACTTATTTGGCCAATCCTCCTATTCTTCAACCCGCTGATCCTTCCAAACCCTTTCTTTTATACACAACTACTTCCCTTCATGCTCTTGTAGCTCTATTGGCACATTGTGATAAGGATGGTGGAGAATGTTCGATCTATTATATAAGTTGTACCCTTCTTGATTACAAAGTCTGATATTCTGGGATAGAAAGACAATGCCTTGCTTTAGTCTTTGCAACTCAAAAGTTAAGACATTACCTTTTAAATGCTTAAGTCCATGATATCATTAGATTTTATCCTCTCAAACATCTTTTCTCTAAAGCTGACCTTTCGTGATGCTCAGCTTAGTGGGTTATGATGTTGACCGAGTTTGACCTTAAGTTTGTCTCACAAAAGGCAATGAAGGGTCAAGCGTTGACCGACCACTTAGTTGAGGCTCCTTCACCCTTCTCCCTACCTAACTTGGAGTCTTTTCTCGATGAATGCATTTTTTCTATTGAGATTGATGAGACTCGGGAATTATATTTTGATGGCTCTAGGTGTTGTATAGGATCGAGGGAAGGGGTGGTCTTAATTTATCCTAAAAAGAAGCCCATCCCTTCATCATATCATCTCAATTTCTTATGTACCAACAACATTGTTGAATATGAGTCTCTTAGAGATAGAATTAAAGAAGCCTTAGCATTAAATATTAAACATCTACATATCTATGGATATTCTCAACTAATCATAAGACAAGTAACAATATTTAATCAAGCTAGGCAAGCCAAATTATCATAATATAGAGATCTAGCTATATCCTTCTTAAAAAAGTTTGATTCTTATACCATGGAGCATGTTCCTCAAAAAGATAATCAACCTGTTGATGGGATGGCATGTGTAGCCTCTCTTATGTCATTAGAGGACCCCTTGGTAGATCTTAAATTTACTATTCACAACCTCACTACCTCGGCTATTGCTAATAATCCTAGTGATGTGGTGTATTGTTGCATTATAGATTCTGATGAATGGTACTTGCATATTGTGAGATATTTGAGTGATGGCACCTTTCCTGACTCTAAAAATAAGAATAGTAGAGCTAGGATTGGAAAACTAGCTGCTATATATATTATCCTTTCTAATGTTCTTTATAGGAGGGGTTATAATGGTCTTCTCCTTCAATGTTTTAACAAAGCCAAAGTCTCTATTGGTCTTGAGGAAGCACATTCAGGTGCTTGTGGGGGGCATTTTGGGGGTAGATCCTTAGTTCATAGATTTCTCCAAATGGGATACTATTGTTGGAATTACACACTCTAATGAGAATTGATGGTGTTGTCATTGATGGCAACCATGTGGCAACCTTTTGGAATTCATCTGGTAAACCACCGGCAGGCACTGACATTAGCATAGACATCTACATACAGCGGAAACAATGCATATTGACACCCCAACCGACAGGAACAAACTTTTGTTTAATTGTAATTATCTTTTGTAAAGCCAACATGGCATATTGTAATAGAATCATATATGTATGAGATCTTGTAAATCATTTTTGTAGTAATAGATGAAAGAGGAATGAGTGAATAGGAAGGAAGATATATGCGAATGCATAAGGCATATTTTGTATAAGGTTTATGGTTATAGTATGAGCTTAAACTTGTACTGAACCAGGCATAGTTGATGTTGATTTGAAGCAGTACATTGTATTGGATTTTCATAATCTATTTTGTAAGTCAGTGATACTTCTATTTTGTAGATTGGGCAGTGAGCTCTAGGCAGTTGGCCTTCCTGCATGTGCAGGCCCCTCATTGTAAGTAATATTTATTCATTGGCCAGTGAGTGAATATTGTGGGTCACAAATCCCACCAAGGTTTTTCCCACATCGAGTTTCCTCATTAAACATCTTGTGTTATGGTGTGTTTTCTATGCTATCTTTATTGTTCCTATTTACTACACTAATTCTTATTTACCGGTAGACTATTTTGGAATACAAAATACTTAATAAGGTTAAATATTTTGTCAACCGGTTAGATACTGATTCATCCCCCCCTCTTAGTATCTTTGGAACTCATTAATCCTAACAATTGGTATCAGAGCCTGCTCCTCTATTTTCAAAAGCCTAACAACTTAAGGAAGATTCTAACACCGGTACAGATGGAGAACTTAAGGAAACAATTGGAAGGAGCTCTTGTAGATTATGATGCAGAGAAGTTGAAGACTATCAAACTTGAAGATGATCTAAGGACTGCATAGGAATTCATTCAAGGACTTAAGGAGAATCTTACTATAGCTCGAAATAAAAGAAAAGATCGTCATGAGAAGATGTAGAGTGATGATGATGAAAAGGAAACTCTCAATGAGCTTGTGAACAAGTTGAGGCAAGAAAACAGTAACATGAAGAATGAGATGCAAGATATGACTATGAGGTTTTGTAAAGATTTTGAAGATAGGAAGAAGAATGAAGATGACTTGACTAGGAGACTCAATGATGCTGGAAATGAAAATCTAAGACTCAGTCATGAAAATGATCTATTGAAGACAGGTCTGATTCATATGCAACATGATAAAAATGAACTTATGAGACAAATGGGAATTCTAGAAAATGAGTTGGCTACTGCAAATCTACATAAAGAGATGTTCAATAAAAGTTCAGAGGAACTTGATGATATGCTGAAAAAGTCAGAAACCTAATGGAGATACTAATGGACATGGATTTGAAGTTGGAGAAAGTTTTGGTAGTGCAAACAATCACAATCATAGCAAACCGGTAAGACAACCTAATTCTTACAAATTTAATGGGAAATGCTTTAACTGTAGCAAGTATGGTCATAGAGAAAATCAATGTAGATCTAGAAACAATCAGAACATTAATGCACCCACTGGTCAATGTTCCAAATGAAACAAAGTTGGTCATAATTGAGAAAACTGCAGAATGAATGTGAGATGTTATGTTTGTGGAATATTTGGGCACTTATATAATACATGCAGAACACAAACTAGCATAGGATATGGAAAGGCAATTCAGAAGAATAATGTGACTTATTATTCTTGTAACAAGATTGAACATCTTGCAAAATTTTGTAGAAGTAAGACTTCACTGACAAATTATAAAGGACCCAGTTTGAAAGGCAAAGAGAAGGTAGATCAGGTAAAGAAACAATTTTCAAAACAATGGATTAGAAAGACAGATCAAAATGTTGATGAGACTATTCCTTCAACGGTAGATCAGAGTATTACTCCACCGATAGGAGACTCTTCATCCCACTAAGAAGTAACCCTTTGAGGGTACTGCAACAAGTTGAATATCATGCAATTTACCCTCGGTCGATGATGAGAAGATAGATTTCTTCTTACTGGAAAATGTGTTAAGTTTCACTTAACCGGCGAGCATTTAATGCGGTTGTTGAAAGAACATTATAAATCATCAGTTTTCCCTCTTTTTCGATTCATCTAACATTCAAATTAGCAAAGAGTGTGAAATTAGAGCAAAGACATTCAAGAAGAAGAAGTGAAGCAATTTCTTTCAAGCGCTCAAACATTATTAGGCAGCTTAAGGTATTTTTCAAATGGCTTCCTCTTTTGTTCCCGAATTCATTGCAAACCCCACTGTTGTGGAAAATATAAAACGACCTAGGCCCGTATTCAAAATTATTCCTGAGATAGCTAAGCAAGATGATTCCATAGGCGCATTTTCAAAGATTCCTAAAGGTGTAGCTTATGCTGAAGACCCTAGGATTTATATTCACTGTAATATTGAAGAATTAGGTTTTGAGGAGTTGTTAAAGATGTTTAGAACCATAATCTGTGATCAAAATGGCATTGTAAAACCTGAGCATAAAATTATTGAGACTTTAGGTTTTGTGGAAATCTTGAACATCCCTGAATTTTTGGGGGAAGTATTGAGAATTGTACTAAGTAGGGCACATGGAGAATTTCTTTCATTATAATCTGTCTACAAATTGACCCGGTAAGAAATTAGGGCAATGATAGGTTTACCCTCAACCGACAGCAGACCAAACAAGATAAAGAAGGTACCTAACAACACAGTCATGACCTTAACTGGAGCAACATCTGATAGTAGATCTCTAAGAGTAAATGACATCAAGGATATCAATGTGAGATTCATAAGTATGATTCTAGGCTACAAGAATACACATGCAAACAAACTTAATTCAGTTTCTAGTCTTTGAATTAATAGTGCTTATGAAATGGTAAACAATAATGCAAAAATAGATGTATGTGAATGGGTGAAGGATGAACTAATAGAAAATTTGAAGAAGATAAAAGGTGATAAGAAAGGGACATTTCATTTTGGCAATCTCTTAGTATGGTTAATGCTATATTTCATAAAGGAAATCCCCGGTATAGGACAGAAAGATTTTAGATATGACATACTAGTAGGCAAGCAATTACATGAAGCTTTCACTTGCATGGGCACTACAAAGGATAGCAACATCTTTGAATACTTTAAAATATTTCAAGCCAAAATGAAAACTAGAGAGAGATTACTAGAGAGTATAGTAGATAAATATGACAAGGAAATCTGTTTTGTAATTAAGAAAGATGAAACATGGATGGAAGCTGTTCTTCCTAGAACTGTATGTTGGCAATATTACAAGGATATTGAGAAGGTTGTTGATAATTATGGACATAACTGATTAAAGATGTTTTACTGTCTTGATATTATTATTTTGTCATTGATGTCAAGAAATTGATTTTCTAATTCAGTATGATGTTGCCATATATTAAGAAATATGATATGAAGATTATAAACAAGTCGGTAAAGACACATGAAAGAATATGATGAATAAAGGGATAAGCTATTCAATGGGCAACTCTACCGAGTCAGACAATGATGAGATCTTGATGTTTTAGATTGTTCTAACATCATACATATTTTGTAAAATGTAAAGGTCAATACTATACTATGTTATCAAGCAAAGAACCTAGTCGGTAAACCCTAAGGAACCTAGTTGGTAAACCCTAAGGTTATCACAGTCGGTTAATGAAGACAAAATGTCTACCAAGTAAAGTTTAGTATTCACTGAGTTGTAACCGAGCTATAATAGAATGCATTAAATGTTTACATGTGATATTTAATGGAAGATGCTGATGAGTTGGAACGGATCAATGATTGGCAAGCCGTAGAAAAAGTTTATTAATGAATCTAAGGCAATGGAAAGTTGGCAAGAAGATCTACAACTCAGATTGAACCAAATTAACCTAACACAAGTTCCAAGATGAATGTGCAAGTTTCAAGGTGGGGTAAAACATTTTCAGATCGAAAGATACAATGAACCTAGACAAGATTGAAGATCTGATGGCTATGATTGATCATGGGAAATGTGATCAAGGAGATTAAGCGGTTAGAAGATTGTTTATAAATAAGGAACTATTGATAAACAATGTATGCAGGCAAGTGTATGCACAGGGATGCTACATAGTGATTACCGAGCACAGAAGCTTGAAGACCTGTTAGAATAACAAAGTATTGATGCCTAGCAGATAGACAAGATTAGTTCTATGTCTAGATTATATTGAACAAATAAGACTCTGCTTTAGCATTTTCGATGTGAAGTTGCAGATAGATTGTATTACTGTTATTTTGTGAAAGTGATAGGAAATCTCTTAACCGAGTGGACTTAACAGTCTTATATGTAAATCCTCTAACAAGGTGACATTCTAAATGAGTGTTTGAAATCCTTTGACAAGGTCACTTCTAACAAAGTGAAGATCCTAACAGATTTGAGGGAAATCCCTTAACTAGGTCACATCTAGCAATGTGTTTTGTAATCTTTAACAGGATTGGCTTTTAACCGAGCATACTCTAGAAGAGTATATTTCTTAGTGGGTCCGAAATCCCACAGTGGTTTTTCCCTATTTGGGTTTCCAAGTTAAATCTGGTGTTATGAGGTTTATATTGTTCATATGCTTTTGAGTTTGCATGTTTGAAATTTTTTTATTATATGACTGATATATGTTACCGAGGTTGAATCTGATGTTTTCATTGATGATTAAGTTTGTATGATTCACCCCCCCTCTCATCTTGTTGGCTATTGGATCTGCACTTATATTAAGTATCAGAACTATCAATTGGTATCAAAGCTTTGGACTCCGAAAGGAAAGTTTAAAGGCACTTGAGTTAAAGATCCAATGATGTATAAGAGGGATGCACCTAAGTTGAATAAGTCAAGTTTCTCTACATGGCAGAAAAGGATGAAGCTACATCTATCAGGAGTTGGAGAATATGCTTTATACTATCTGGAGAATAATTTTGTTGCACCAAGCACCTATCCATTGACTATGGAAGAGATAAAGGCAAAGCATGAACACATTCAAGCAATGATTGAAATAACATCTACATTGACCGATTCTGAGTTTAATGATCTAGAAGGCTGCAATGATGCAAAGGCAATGTGGACTAAGCTCATATCTGTATATGGAGGAGATGAACATGTTCAAAGAGCAAAAGTTGATAGTCTAAGAGGACAAATTGAATCTATGAGGATGAATGAAGGAGAGAACATAACCCAGTACAATACAAGACTAAAGGAGATTGTAAATGAAATCAAAGGAGCAAGAGGAACTATTGAAGAAAAGAATGTGACAAGTAAGTTGTTAAGAACCCTTCTACCTACCTATGCAATCCGAGTCTTTGCAATCAATGAATTGAGGTTTGTAGCTAATATGCCAGTTTCCTTGGATGCCACTATTGGTAAGCTTCATGCATTTGAGTTAAGTAATTTTGATAACAATGGGTCATCAGTAAATAAAATTGAATCTGCATTTAGTTCTTTTCATCTGAATGAATCTAATGATTACAATGAGAGAATGTATAAGTACTCTGAAGGAGATCACAATGGAGCAAGTGAAAGATTTCGAAAGAACATGGAGGAGGTACATAAACTGTATGAAGAAATCAAAAAGCAAGAAGAATTTGAAGCACTATTGGCCAAAAGGTTACCAAGAGGCAAAGGTAAGTATAAAGGAAAACTACCTTTGAAATGTTTCAATTGTGATAAGATTGGACATATGGCTTCTAACTGTCCTAACAAAGATTTCACTAAAAAGAGAGATTACCAAGATGATAGACAAAAAGATAATCATTATAGAGGACACCGAGACTTTAGAAGAAGAGATAGAAAGACATGCTTAATTGCTGATGAGGAATCTAAAGATGATAAATCAAATGAGACTGATATAGAGGAAGTTGTTTATGTGGCTATCAAGGATGGATCAGATGAAGAAAGGTATGAAGAAAAAGCCCTAATATCTCACATAAACACTAATGATTCTTGGATTATAGATAGTGGATGCTCACATCATATGACAGGAGATAAACACAAGTTTGTTATGTTAGAAGATTATGATGGAGGCTATGTTAGATTTGGTAATGATTCACCATGTCCGGTAAGAGGTAAAGGATCCATAACACTTCTTGATAAAGCAAGATGCAATGATGTTTATTGGGTTGAAGGTTTGAAATATAATTTGTTAAGTGTAGCACAGCTAAACAACACAGGTTACCGAATAGAATTTCAGAAAGGAATTGTCAAAGTTCATGACAAGAATGGAAAGTTAGCTTCTACCGGGACACAACCAAAAGGTAATACATTTAACCTTGACTCTACTCACAACAAGTGTTTGCATGCAAAGATTGATAATATCTGGTTATGGCATAAAAGGTTTTGTCATGTTAATTTTGATAATCTGATCAAGATAAGTAAGAAGCACAGAGTAAGAGGTCTACCGAGTCTTGAAAAACCTAAGAATGCTATGTGCCAAGGATGCCAAATGGGTAAGATGACAAGATCCAGCTTTACAAGTAAGTCCTACACCTCTGAGGGAATTTTAGATCTTGTGCACACTGATCTTTGTGGTCCTATGAAAGTTCAAAGTTATTATGGTGATAAGTATTTCATATTATTTGTGGATGATTATTCAAGGATGATGTCAGTAATGTTTTTAAAAGAAAAGTCAGAAGCTTTTCAAATGTTTAAGTGGTACAAGGCTAGAGTTGAAAATGAAACAGGAAGACAACTAAAATGTCTTAGATCTGATAGAGGAGGAGAGTTCACCTCTGATGAGTTCAACTTGTTCTACAATGATCATGGTATTAAAAGACAAGTCTGTGCACTGAGAACTCCACAACAAAATGAAATTGTTGAGAGAAGCAACAGATCTATTGTGGATTGTGCTAGAACACTGATGATTGAGAAGAAGGTTCCACAAACATTTTGGAGAGAAGTAATAAGCACAGCTGTTTACACCTTGAACCGAGTTCAATTGAAGAAAGGTACTTTGAAAACACCTTATGAAATCTAGTATGGCAAGAAACCTAATGTAAGTCATTTTAAGATCTTTGGAAGCAAATGCTATGTACATAAAGATGATAGAAATGGCAAGTTTGATCAGAAAATTGAAGAAGGAACATTTCTAGGATATTCTTCTAGAAGCAAAGCATTTAAATGTCTGATCAAATCATCTAACAAAATAGTAGAAAGTGCAAATGTGAAAATTGATGAATTTGCAAAAAGAATTGAAGACAAGAATTCCAAAGAACTAGAAGACTATGATGAATTTGTCTATGTGCAACCGAGAAGTCCTACCGAGATAACTGTTGAAGGAAATGAGGAAGATATCCAGTTACCGAGTGATGAAGAGTATCATATAGAGCCTACCAAGCCTGTATTAGCCAAATATGTTAGAAGACACCATGCACCAAGTTAGATTATAGGAGATAAGGATGATCCAGTGATGACAAGGAACAAACTGAGACAAAACATATGTTTGATATCTGAATTTGAACCGAGAATAGTGAAAGAGGCATTCAACAGTGAAGATTGGATAAATGCTATGACTGAAGAGATTGATCAAATCAAGAAGAATGACACATGGACACTGGTCCCAAGACTAAAGGACAAAAATGTAATCGATACAAAGTGGATCTTCAAAAACAAGCTAAATGAGAAAGGTGAGGTCATTCGGAACAAAGCAAGATTGGTTTGTAAAGGTTATGCCCAAGAAGAAGGAATTGATTATGGTGAGACTTTTGCACTTGTTGCTAGACTTGAAGGAGTTAGAACATTGTTGGCATATGCTGCTTTCAAAAACTTCAAGGTATATCAAATGGATGTAAAATCTGCATTTCTGAATGGAATATTAGAAGAAGAAGTTTTCATTGAACAACCTGAAGGATTTGTTGAAGACAATAATAAAGATTAGGTATTTAAATTTAACAAAGCTTTATATGGTCTGAAACAAGCACCTAGAGCATGGTATGAAAGATTGCACTCTTATTTGATTAAGATTGGTTTTATAAGGACAAGTGAGAACAACAACATGTACATGAAGAATGATGAAAATGGAATACTAATCTTAGCCATATTTGTTGATGATATTATATTTTGTGGAAATGACTCTTTATGCAAGAACTTTGGAAATGAAATGAGCAAAGAATTTGAGATGTCATTAATTGGTGAGATAAAGTATTTTATAGGCTTACAGATACTGCAAATGAAAAATGAAATTTTCATTACTCAATCCAAATACATAAAGGAGATCTTGAAGAAATTTGGAATGGAGGATTCAAAACCAGTAAGTACTCCTATGACTACAAACTGCAAACTATCAAAGAATGATGAATCTGCATCTATTGATGAGACACTTTACCGATCCATGATTGGAAAACTACAATATGTTGTTCACAGCAGGCCAGATATAGCACATGTAGTAGGTATTGTTGCAAGATTCTCTGCATATCCTAAAGAAATACACATGACAACAATCAAAAGAATTTTCAGATACTTGAAAGGCACTGAAGATTATGGCTTAGTATATCAGAAAGGAAATAATTTTGATTTAAAAGTTTATACTGATGCTGATTGGGCAGGCAACATTGATGACAGAAAAAGAACAAGTGGAGGAGCTTTCTTCTTAGGAGAAAGACTAGTGAGTTGGCTTAGCAAGAAACAAGGACGTGTTTCTTAGTCAACAGCCAAAGCTGAATATGTTGCTGCAGCACTGAATTGTACGAACATTGCATGGATCAAACAATTGTTGGAAGGTATAAATGAGAAAGTTATCGATCTAGTAACTATATTCTGTGACAATACTAGTGCCATTAATATTTCAAAGAACCCTGTTATGCACTCTAAAACAAAGCACATATCTATCAAATATCATTATCTTAGAGAAGAAGCTCAAGAGAAGAAAGTGGTGTTGGAATATGTTAACACAAAGGAACAAATAGCTGATATCTTCACCAAGCCACTACCAAAGGACACTTTTGAATATCTCAGAAGTAAATTAGGGGTCCTACCCCTATCTTTTACTCACTGACCAAGATCGGTGAAAGCATCACTTTGATGACTCTATTGAATATCTTTTAGGGAGCTGATGCTGGAGTGATACACTTTAGAGTGTTTTTCTGAAAGTGTATTGGAAATAATACTGGGATAATACAACAAATGATACAATGATACAGAATTGTAAACAAATGCTCTGATCGAGACTCAGTTGATACACAACAACAGGAAATAACTTCATACAACAAGAAATTATGTTTTAGTTCTATTCTTTTTGGCATTGATGTGAAAGGGGGAGAAGACCTACCCAGGGGGAGAAAATTGAGACAAGACTACAGATTGAAAATAGACGAGAAGTTTGATGTATGGGGGAGAGCATTTTAGCATTTCAAAATCACAGCAATCCAAATTTTTAAAGGTCAAATCTATTGGTTTTACCATCAATGCCAAAAGGGGAGATTGTTGGCAATATTACAAGGATATTGAGAAGGTTGTTGATGATTATGGACATAACTGATTAAAGATGTTTTAATATCTTGATATTATTATTTTGTCATTGATGTCAAGAAATTGATTTTCTAATTCAGTATGATGTTTCCATATCTTAAGAAATATGATATGAAGATTATAAAGAAGTCGGTAAAGACACAGGAAAGAATATGAGGAATAAAGGGATAAGTTATTCAATGGGCAACTCTACTGAGTCAGATAATGATGAGATCTTGATGTTTTAGATTGTTCTAACATCATACATATGTTGTAAAATGTAAAGGTCAACACTATACTATGTTATCAAGCAAGGAACCTAGTCGGTAAACCCTAAGGTTATCACAGTCGGTTAATGAAGACAGAATGTCTACCAAGTAAAGTTTAGTATTCACCAAGTTGTAACTGAGCTATAACAGAATGCATTAAATGTTTACATGTGATATTTAATGGAAGATGCTGATGAGCTAGAATGGATCAATGATTGGCAAGCCATAGAAAAAGTTTATTAACGAATATAAGGCAATGGAAAGTCGGCAAGAAGATCTACAACTCAGATTGAACCGCATTAACCTAACACAAGTTCCAAGATGAATGTGCAAGTTCCGAGGTGGGGTAAAATGTTTTCAGATTGAAAGATACAATGAACCTAGACAAGGTTGAAAATTTGATGGATATGATTGATCATGGGAAATATGATCAAGGAGATTAAGCGGTTAGAAGATTGTTTATAAATAAGGAACTGTTGATAAACAATGTATGCAGGCAAGTGTATGCACAGGGATGCTACATAGTGATTACCAAGCACAAAAGCTTGAAGACCTGTTAGAATAATAAAGTATTGATGCCTAGCAGATAGACAAGATTAGTTCTATGTCTAGATTGTATTAAACAAATAAGAATCTGCTTTAGCATTTCAGATGTGAAGTTGCAGATAGATTGTATTACTGTTATTTTGTGAAAGTGACAGGAAATCTCTTAACTGAGTGGACTTAATAGTCTTATATGTAAATCCTCTAACAAGGTGACATTCTAAATGAGTGTTTGAAATCCTTTGACAAGGTCACTTCTAACAAAATGAAGATCCTAACAGATCTGAGGGAAATCCCTTAACCGGGTCACATCTAGCAATGTGTTTTGTAATCTTTAATAGGATTGGCTTTTAACCGAGCATACTCTAGAACAGTATATTTCTTAGTGGGTCCAAAATCCCACAATGGTTTTTCCCTATTTGGGTTTCCACATTAAATCTAGTGTTATGAGGTTTATATTGTTCATATGCTTTTGAGTTTGCATGTTTGACAGTTTTTTATTATATGACTGATATATGTTACCGAGGTTGAATCTGATGTTTTCATTGATGATTAAGTTTGTATGATTCAGCCCCCCTCTCATCTTGTTGGCTATTGGATCTGTACTTATATTAAGTATCAGAACTATCACTATATGGGTAACTGAAATGGGGTATGAGGCTGATGTGAACATTATTGAGACTTATGCTAAAGCCTTGTTAGAAGCACCTAGAGAACCAACAAAAAAAGTTTTTGGTAGTGCAGAAACAATTGAGAGTGGTGTACAAACTATGAAACAAAGAAAGAAAAGAGAAAAGTATATTAGAAGTGCATCAAAACAAGTTAAGGAAATAAAAGAAAACATCATGAACATTACTGGTATAAAGGCTAGTGAGCTAGAAGGATTGCAACCGGAGGCACACATTTCACTGATTGGTACATCATTTGACAGTGAGATACCTTCTGAATTCAAAAGAGTTGATAGGAAGAGAAAACCCTCACCGGTACCCTCTCCTTCACCCAAGAAAACAAGAACCTTGAGAAGGAAACAATAGGTGGTAAGGTCACCAACAAAGAAGTTAACACCTAAGAAGAAACAGAAACAACCTATACCTCCTTTGGATAATTTATTGAATAAAATCACTAATGACGGTAATTTGGATAATGTGAGAAAATTGTACAACACATTCACCGATTTAGAAAAGAAAAGTATTAAAAACAATATAATCTTACATCTAGACATATACAAGAAAGTTCTAATCAAAGTTGTGGATGACTTGCCAAATGATCTGTATAGAAGGTTAGAAGCAAAGAGGATTGCAGTAATGGAGTTGGACAAGAAAATTAAAGTTGCAAAACTTTTAGCTGTACATCTAGTTGACTCTAAAGAGGAAATTGATGACTTAACTTGTGAAGCTAACATATCAGTTTTTGCTAGCGGTCACCGACAAGTGAGCCTAATGGCTAGTAGAGTTAATGAAATTGCAGAGGAAACGACTGATAAATGTGATATCTTTTTTGTAGAAAAGGAAAAATAGGAAGAATTGAATAGGCCTAAGAAAACATTTAAGGTATATCAGAAGGATAAGGACAAAGGGAAAGGTAAAGTTGGTGGAATACCAAACATCAAAATAACTGACAACTTACCACCACCCTTGGATACTACACTAGTACATACTAGTAATGATCCACTGACTACTGAAAGTGTAGATATCACACATGATGACACTAACCCTAAATCAAAAATTCTATTCACCATGAATGTTGATACTCAGGAAGTGAACATTGTTGTGGATAAGGACAACATAGAGGTACATAATGATATTGCTAACAGTGGAAACATTGCTAAGCAACCAGCAGAGAATGTTGAAGTTAAAATTCAAACAAAGCAAACACTACAAACCGAGCAACCTTTGCACACTAGAATAAATACTGGTAGTATAGAGGTTGGCATAGAGAAATCTACATAGACATAGATATCAGTAGCTGAGAACACATAGAAACCCATAGAGAAACTGATAGAGGCACAGGTACATATTGAGATAGTAAAACTGGTAATCACTGAGAAACCCAAACCATTGCCAGCTGAAATAAAAACTTAGATTGATCCACTAGAGGATAATGAAAGCAAATTGGTTACTAATACTGGAAGCACTGAAATAATAAAGGCAATTGGTCATACATTAGGTACTTCATTAAGTGAATTCAGGCCTACCAATGTGACAAAGGTACTCCTAGACTCTATTAAGAAGATAACTAACTGTAATGCATTGGATTATAAGGCAATTGATGACACAATACCAATTCTTAAGATAATTGCACCAAAATTTAATATAGATCATGTAAAGGATTCTTTAAGTCAGTTGGACACATTGTCTAAATTTATTGCTGGAAATGTAATCACAGTTGATAAGGTGAATGAGGACACCTTCAAAGAGAAAATGGAAAAGGAAAAATAAAAATTCTTTGAGGACACAATAAAGAAGTGAACTGAACATATTAACACACTTTTACCGACACTAAATGCAAAAGGAACTGTACAGGGAAACATGCAAGCCACATCTATTGACACAAAGCATTGAAAAGGAAATAAGCAGAGTACAGAAGGAAATAGATGATATAGCTAATAACATTATTGGTTCATATGAACCTATATCAATTATTGAGAAAGAAATAGCAAGATTTGAAGAAAAACTGGAGAAATTTGAGAAGGAAAAAGTAAGGATCAAAGCAAATGTCAGAGAGATTAAGTATAAACTTAGTCCTAAATTGGATAACCTTATTGATGAATACTAAGAGTGGGGGTGGGGGGGGGGGGTGAATTAGTATACCAAAAAATACTAAACTCAAACTCTTAAACAATTTAGCAGTTAACCTGTATAACAGATTTACTAACAAACCAGTTAAGACAAATGCAAACCAAACAACAAATAAAGCATTCACCCACAAGAGCACAAACACCATAACACAAGATGTATGACATGGAAACCCAAATGAGAAAAACTATGGTGAGAAAAAAATCACAAGTGACTATCTGCATAATAGAAACCAGACTGGTTAAGGTCATACAATATTCTTCACCAAAACAGATCCTGTTAGGAATCTGGATCTCTATTAGGAGATAAGTACTATTAAAGACTACCTTGTGAGAGGATTTTAGATTCACAGTTGTGAACCACCTTGTTAGAGGATTTACAAAGGCTTTGCTAAGCCTTCCCAGTTAAGGGTTTCAGACTTGTCGAAGATGTGAGTAATCAACAAGTAAGTGATCTAGCTAATAGCACAGTATGCTTGGTTAGATCCTTGACAACTCACTGCTAATGCATTTCAGCATTACTTCAGTCTTCAATATCTCCACACTCTAACTATTCACACAGACCTTTCTCTTCTATGATCGCACATACAAAAACCCTCAACAACAACTTAAACCCTAGACATGATGTCCTTATAAAGGAGATTGATTTCATGTCGGTCCAATAGGATTAGATTACAAGTTCCTAGGTTCAGTGCATCTAGACACATTTGGTAACGTGACACAAAATCACCGCCAAAGTGTCGGTGGAAGATAACTCATCACAGAGTAATACCGGTTCATACAGTTTACCGATTATCGGTTGTCAAAATGAAGACTGGCAAGTCAAAGTGTTAACTACCGCTTTGTTCCTTCATACCGCTTGAGATCCTTGAACTACTCAGGGTCGCCCTACCGCTTGGGCCTTTAGCCAATCTGGGACCGGTAATCATCTTCTGCAAAACACTAATAGTCTAAAGACTATAATACATAACACCGGTTGGAACAATTACTGGTTGAGTATAACTCATACATCAAGAAAGTGTACACAAAGCAAGTGTGTGTCCATCAATGACAATCATAACATCATAAAAAATGCCAACAATCTCCCCCTTTGGCATTGCCGGTAACACTTTGGAAAATTTTGACATCTAAGTGTTTTACAACAAAAATTGCCATTATCAAAATTACTCCCCCTAGGTATATACACTATCCCTTTTGAAGAAATGACAATGTATACTACTTCCTTAAAAAGGTAACATGAAAGTATACATAGCATTCACCAAAATTTTAAGTACTACTCCCCCTTTACCAACAATGACAAAGCAATGCAAAATAACTCCTATTTCTCATTATCAATAAAAAGAAATGAGTAAATGTTTATGACAGTAAGGAATGAAACTTATTAAAAATGGATTTAAAATCCTTCATAAAAGTCTTCATGGCTAATGACCATGACTCAAGTAATGAGGTAGCAACCTCACTTTTTGTCTGCATCTGAGAGATCTGTTCTTCCATGGCATCAATTGTGCTCATCTCTTGAGTTACCATTAAAGCTTCTAGATTGAGGAAGCACTTTTGAAGAATTTGCAGTATGGGGAATAAGACCAGTTGAAGCTCCTACAAATATCTTGTCCGGTTGCTAATCTCTAATTCTATCTTGGCAAACTGAAGTTGATATCGGTGAACAGTTTACCCATATGTAGTGAAAGAATCATACGACGTCTTAAAGTTGCTTATGTATGCCTGCAAATCAGATTGTAGTTTATCCTTTTGTGCAAGCACATCATCACAAAATAGATGGGGTTGGTTTATTTTTCTCAATAGTAGTTTTCCCTCATCCATAGCATCTCTTATATCCTTTTGTTGTTTATGAAGTTGAGACCGAAGCTCATTTAGTTTCTTCACTAAGACAATGTTTAGTGCCTTTTGATGCTTCTTCTATGCATTAGCTTTAGCAACTTCTTCCAAGCATTGTACCTAGTCCTCTACAACTATACATAGAAGTTTTAGTTTGGCCAGAAAGGAATCGGTACCGGGGAGGTTAGTACCTAGAATCAAAATAGTAAGGGTGTCAATCATAGTTTGAATGACATCCTGCTCCTTTTTCCTCCTTAATGTTTCCAGTCTTTCTTGGGCTAGCTTTATGCTTTTGCGGTAGCTCCGATTCATCAACAGATTGGAGGTCAATAGGATTGGTGATGTTAGCCATTTTGGCTTGACCACTGGTTGCCTTTGGAGTCTCCACCTGTGTGGCTTTTTTCGCTGCCTTCTTTTCTTCAGCTCTTTTCTTTTCCTCTTCTTTCTCCCTTTGCTCCTCTTCATGCTTTTTCTTCTCTTCCTCCTTTCTTTCTTCTTCTTTCCGCTTCTCCTCTTCTTGTTTCCTCTTCTCCTCTTGTTTCCACTTCTCCTCTTCTTTCTTTTCCTCCTCTTCTTTCCTCTTCTCCTCTTCTTGTTTCCTCTTCTCTTCTTCTTTCTTTTTCTCTTCCTCTTTCTCCACTTTCTCTTTGGCAACCTTCTCCTCATCCTGCTTCTACTTCTCTGCTTTTTCTTTATCCTATTTCTCCTTCTCTGTGTCCAGAGTAACATCTTCACCATCTAGTGCATCCACATCAATAGTGTCAACCTGTTTTGTAGCTTGTTCTCCCTCACTATCAAATTCATCATCTGGTTTTTTGGTTTCCGGTTCCTGTTCAGCCTTTCTATTGGCTTCAGCTACTTGGTGCATTTTCAGAGTGGATTTAGTATGGAAGTGTGTGTCTTTCACAACTTTAGAGGATTTTCCTTCTAGTAGCAAGAGTCTTCTTCTTATCATGAAGAAAAGGCCTTTGTACTAGTCCATAATTTCAAACAATTCAGAGTTTGAAGCATTAGGGAAGTATTTTGCAAAAAAAATTCTCTCTGATCTCCTGTTCTCTCTCGATGGCAATGCACCATTTATTATCTAAAGAATTGTATAAAGAATCAGGTGTCTCAGATCTAATTTCTAATGGTGACCGGTCATAAACACATAAATAATTAATGATTTCCTACTCTACTTCCTCTTTCTCACTATTGGTAAAATCATCAAAAGTCTCCTTCAAATCACCAAGCAATTTTCTTTTAATATTCTTGATAGTCCTCTGATAATGTGTCATCAGCTTATAAGAAGAGATGTCAATATTTATTGGTCCTGATGATGCAGGTGCATTACCAGTAGTTTTTGCTTTCTTGCTTCTTTGCCTAGTCTTCTTAGGATTCACTTCTGGTTTTGTATCCTCAGACTCCAGTGAGTTGCTTTTGGTCTTCCGCTTCCTTTCAAAAACTTTAGCGGGAGCAACTTCCAGTTTTTTTTTGGTTGGTGACCGCTTGGTCACTTTAGGACTTGTTGAGGCAACCGGTGCCGATACCACCGGTACCACCTTGCCCTTTTTCTCTTTAGGATTTTCAACTGGTGTTACCCTCTCTAAGTAGGTGCTGGTTCGCTTTGCCTTAGCATCTATAGGTGAGGCAAGTAGGGTAGAGGCATACCTGTCTAACATGTCATACATCACCTCATACCCCATGCATTCTACTTCTTCCTGCCTTGGCTCTACTACCTCCATTATGCACTCATCTACTTTAATGGTAAAGAACATGTTCTCTTCATATTTCTTAACAATATCCCCAGATATCCTCATCCTCTGGCTCATCTTCCTCTTGAATTCATCAAAATATTTATTCAAGACCTCAGGATATCCAGTTCCCACCACTTGGAGACTTTCCCTAATTTGTTTGGTGACCGGTTGGTTAGTAGACCATTGTATCATCGACTCCTGGGAAATAGCCTTGAAAGTAGAAAAATAGGCCAACCAAAAGTTGTCCAAATTTGAACCTTAGAGAACTATCCTATTTGATGGACTTTAGGTTTAGTATAAGTTGTTTCTACATACAAGTGCATAGATCAAATGAAGCATCCTCCTTGATCATTCTATAGGTGGCATTCACCGTTGCAGTAGAGACAAAGTTTATTCTACTGGCATAAAATGTCTAGTATCCAATCACCATGCAAACATACTCAACCAAATAATCTTTGATGGTGTTGACGGTCATTCCCCATTGGTCGCTCAGAGAACCAGTGAGCTTAGTCATTTCATTCTTGATGACCTTCCTTAGGGCTGGCACCTCACCAATTTTGCAGAAATCGGTGACGATGTGAACTACTTCAGGTGTAATGTAATGCGTCCTCTCAAGATACATTTTGTCGCCATGCACTCTGCTCAGGATGATGCGGATGTTCTCTTCCATGAACTCTTAAAGAAAGTAAACCGCATTGTGAAGTTTCTTCCTCTCTAGGATGTTGTATTCTGGTTTGATCTTCTTGTCATCCCCACAAAACAGACCTAGCTGGGAATGAATTTCTAGGGATCCCAGGTCTTCCAATTTGCAGTCAATGTACCCTAAAATATCTCCTTCGATAATGACTCTGGTAGGTATTTGAGATAGGGAATTGTATTTCATTTTTATTTGTATGAATTTAGCTGATTCCATAGGTACACTAGAACTGGAGTGTGATGCAGAAGCCATGATTAACTGATAAACAAGAATTTTGAGAAATACCTTCAGAATTTTGAATTTTAGGGTTTGCTAATGCAGCTTCGCAACACACCACACCACTTCGGTTGCTTGATTACCACTTGGCGTTCTTCACTTGATTGATTGACAATATCTCTAGATTCTTCTGCAATATTTGAAATTTCTTTGAATCGCAAGTCGAATCACCTTTTGTCACTCTGCACTTGAAAAATTCTTTTCTTGAAAACTAATAAGTGAAAATGACATTGCAAAATCCCTTTTAAACAAGTTCTCACCTACTATAATAAATGCATCACCGTTAGGGCATAAACCCTATTTTTGCCTTTTACCGCTTCCAGTCTTCTGCCGATTGACAGGTAACATATATTGGTTAAGGTCTTTTACTAATATAAACCAGGGGTTCGAGACATTTCACCGATTTGTTCCCCCTAAGCTTTTCTGAAGCTTAGTTTGCCGGTTCAGAGATTTCCACACTAGGTGCAGAAACCGGTTCATCTTGTGACACTTCTTCAGATTTCTTTTTCCAAGTTTTATTCATTCTCACTTGAACGGTTTCAACTTCAATCTTCCCTTCTGTAGTGACCGGTATATCATCTGATAGGTTCTTTCTCATTCTACAAGTTCTCGCAATGTGTCTTGGTTTGTTGCAGTGGTAGCATACCATTCCAGGTGTTCGCCATGGTCCATTATTCATACTACCATTCCTCCTTCTGCATGTTGCAGCAATGTGACCTCTACCATGATAGATCATATAGATTGTTCTCCAATTGGTTGCGGCTTGATAACCACCTGACTGATGGTTGTAGGTATTGTACCGGTTGGGATTCCGGTTCACAGAGGGTTCTGGAAAAACTTCTTGAGTCCTTTGAGGATATCTTCTAGTGTTGTGCACAACTGACCTACATTCAAATGCTCTATTCCCAAACTTGTTGCATGCATAACAATTTCCATTGAATCCATTGGATCTAGGCTTATTGTTTAGAAAATAAGGAAAATTGTTGTAGGCCTTGCTTCTACACACATTAGCAGTATGTCCTTCTTTGAGACAATTAAAGCAAACAGGTTTGAACTTTTTCTTACCTTTATCCTTTGATGTTGGTTGCTTCTTTGATGCTACATCTTTTTTCCTAGAGGTCTCACCTTCCTCATAACCGGAGAAGCCAAGTCCAGTGGTATTCTTAACCGGTTTTGCCGATTCACACTTTTGCTCTAGCTTAGCAGCACTCCGATTGAATTTGGCAAGTATTTCCTTTGTCTCAGTAAGTTCTTTGGAAATAGAAGCATTGGATTCCTTCAAGGTTGCATTCTTAGAAATAGCCATGTTTAGTTCACCTTCCATCTCTTCATTTTCCACTTTACTCTCTTGGAGATGAGTGGTAAAGGCACTGATTTCTTGCTTTAGCTTGGAGATCTCATGATCTTTGTCTTTTACCAGATCTTCAACCTTCCTTCTGTTCTCAAGCTCTTGACACATTCTGATAGTCAGTTCTTCCAACTCCTTTCTTAGGTTGGTATTAGATTCATTTAATTTTTCAACTTCTTCAACTAGGGCATCCATGTCCGCTTCATTAGAAGAGTTGTTTTCAGTAAGTTTCATCAGTTTCTCAGCATGCTCTCTTCTTTTGGCTAGAGAAGCTTTATACTTGACTTTGAGTTCATCATAGGCTCTCTCAATTTGAGTGAGACGATGAGTAAGCTCCCTCACAGTGTATTCTCCCATATCTCCTTCAAGTGGTTAGACTTATAGAAAGAGAGGCTCTGATACCAATTGATGAATACTAAGAGGGGGGGGTGAATTAATATACAAAAAAAAACTAAAATCAAAATCTTAAATAATTTAGTAGTTAACCAGTATAACAGATTTACTAACAAATCAATTAAGATAAATGCAAACCAAACAACAAATAAAGCATTCACCCACAAGAGCACAAATACCATAACATAAGATGTTTGATGTGGAAACCCAAATAGGAAAAACCACGGTGAGCAGAAACTCACAAGTAACTATCTGCAAAATATAAACTAGACGGATTAAGGTCAGACTAGTTAAGGTCATACAATGTTCTTCACCAGAATAGATCCTATTAGGAATCTAGATCTCTGTTAGGAGATAAGTCTTGTTAAAGACTACCTTGTGAGAAGATTTTAGATTTACAGTTGTGAACCACCTTGTTAGAGGATTTACAAAGGCTTTGCTAAGCTTGCCCGGTTAAGGGTTTCAAACTTGTCGAAGATGTGAGTAATCAATAAGTGAGTGATCTAGCTAATAGCATAGTATGCTTGGTTAGATCCTTGACAACTCACTTTTAATGCATTTCAGCATTATTTTAGTCTTCAATATCTCCACACTCTAACTATTCACACATACCTTTCTCTTCTATGATCGCACATACAAAAACCCTCAACAACAACTTAAACCCTAGACATGTTGTCCTTATAAAGGAGTCTGATTTCTTGTCGGTCCAATAGGATTAGATTACAAGTTCCTAGGTTTAGTGCATCTAGACACATTTGGTAACACAACACAAAATCACCACCAAAGTGTCGGTGGAAGATAACTCATCACAAAAATACTAGTTGGTAACTCATCACAGAGTAATACCAGTTCATACAGTTTACTGATTACTGGTTGTCAAAATCAAGACTGGTAAGTCAAAGTGTTAACTACTGCTTTGTTCCTTCATACCGCTTGAGATCCTCGAACCACTTGGGGTTGCCCTACCACTTGGGTCTTCATACTGCTTGGGCCTTTAGCCAATCTGGGACTAGTAATCATCTTCTGCAAAACACTGATAGTCTAAAGACTATAATACATAATACTGGTTTGAACAATTACCGGTTGAGCATAACTCATACATCAAGAAAGTGTAGACAAAGCAAGTATGTGTCCATAAATGACAATCATAACATCATAAAAAATGCCAACACTTATCTCTTTGAGAAATGAGATCTCTAAGGCACTAATTCAATGGGAAAAATCACTAGAAGAGCATATGCATCATCTCACTGACATGATCCAACGAATTGAGGCAACCATGAATGACAACAACAAATTAATGCAAAGTTTAAACTTGGTTTTGGTAGACATATTTCAAATTGTAACCAACCAGTTACAAACCTTAAGGTGAAATTTTGCACTCGTTTGACAATTTTTTGACAACCTTTGTCATTGATGTTAAAGGGGGAGTAGTGGACAGAGAAAAATGGCTATTCAGAGGAGATCATCTGCTCAGGGGAAGCACATCTTTTTGGTAAATTTTTGGACTTCACTTTTTGGAACAGTTTTTGAATTTTTCTCATGAGTGTTGCCATCAATGCCAAAGGGTGATATTGTTGGCATTCCATACTCTAATGAGAATTGATGGTGTTGTCATTGATGGCAACCATACGACAGCCTTCTATAATTCATCTGGTAAACCATCGACAGGCACTGACACCAGCATAGACATCTACATACACCGACAGACACTTCATCGACAGTAGCAACAATGCATACCGACACCCCAACCGATAGGAATAAACTTTTGTTTAATTGTAATTATCTTTTGTAAAGCCGACATGGAATATTGTAATAGACTCATATATGTATGAGATCTTGTAAATCATTTTTGTAGTAATAGATGAAAGAGGAATGAGTGAATAGGAAGGAAGCTATATGCGAATGCATAAGGTAGATTTTGTATAAGGTTTATGGTTATAGTATGAGCTTAAACCGTTATTGAACCAGACATAGTTGATGCTGATTTGAAGCAGTACATTGTATTGGATTTTCATAATCCATTTTGTAAGTCAGTGAGACTTATATTTTGTAGATTAGGCAGTGAGCTCTAGGTAGTTGGCCTTCCTGCATGTGCAGGCCCCTCATTGTAAGTAATATTTATTCATTGGCTAGTGAGTGAATAATGTGGGTCACAAATCCCATCGAGGTTTTTCCCACACTGGGTTTCCTCATTAAACATCTTGTGTTATGGCATGTTTTCTATGTTGTCTTTATTGTTCCTATTTACTACACTAATTCTTATTTACTAGTACACTGTTTTGGAATGCAAAATACTTAATAAGGTTAAATATTCTGTCAACTGGTTAGATACTGATTTACCCCCCCTCTCAGTATCTTTGGAACTATCATTAATCCTAACAATTATTGGTAGACCATGGAAAAGGATTCCTTTGTGTTTGTTAAAAAATGTCATCAATGTCAGCAACATAGCAATTTAATCCATGCTCCTCCCAAGAAGTTTGATCTCAAGTAGCGTCTTGGCCCTTTTCTACATGGGGTTTGGAACTCGTTGGTAAAATATATCCTCCCTCATCTCAAGGGCATACTTTCACCATAACTGCAACTAATTACTTTACAAAGTGGGTGGAAGCAGTTCCTCTTCGATCCTCTACCGCTTATGTAATTTGTTAATTCATCCTAGAGAATATTATTTCCCAATTTGGAATACCTTCTGCCTTATTTTCGGATAACAAAACGTCATTTTAAAATAAGGATGTGAAGAAGTTCCTTGAGAAATACCATATTCAACATAAATTTTCTACACCCTACCGTCCTCAATCAAATGGTCAAGCTTAGTCTTCGAATAGGATAAAAGAACAGATTCTTCGAAATACTGTAAACAAACATGGTAAGGATTGGCATACTCAATTAATCTTATTTATGGTGTTGATTCTATTATGCCTTTGGAGTTAGAAATTCCTTCTTTGAGAGTTTCTCTTAAGGGTATAGTGGATGGCGATTCCTATAGAGAACAAAGACTTCAACAACTTGAGATGCTTGATGAATGACGTATAAACATTCTTGAGTATATTCAAGCATATCATAAAACTTTACAACGGATCTACAATGATAAAGTCATTCAACGTTCCTTTTTAGTAGGTGACCTAGTGCTTTATGAAAATAAGTGTAACATGAATGCTTTACTTGAGGAGAAAGGAAAATTCAGCCCTAATTGTCTTGGATCATACATTGTTGTCGAAGTCAATGGATCAGGTGCTTACAAGATAGCAAATGTGGAAGGTACATCTCTAAAGGAACCTATAAATGCTATACACCTTCGTAGATACTATGCCTAGCTTCTATCTCTCTCTTTCTCTTTAGTGCTAGTTTATCTTCTCATTCTTCTTGTAACCTTTTCTTTCTTCAAAGTTGCATAAGATGTTAGAATATCTTTATTAAATTATGTAGGATTAAATGATATTTTATTATTTAGTCTACATTACTTCATTCCTGACAATCATGTTCTTTTACTCTGTTGTTTGTCTTGGATTCATTTATGCAAATTGTAATAGATTTACATTTTATATGTGCTAGAATGTTATACAATTTCTTATATGTTAAGTAGGATTATCATGTTGTGTTTAATTAAAGTTAATTAAATTACATTAATCATATAGTTCTTAAGCTTAACACATTTGTTTTCTACATCATCCAAGTAGAATTTACTTAAATACTTAGTTATTTAATTAAATGACACATGTATCAATTTAATCATGAAGCATTGAGAAATCAATCACATGGAAATT
Organism: Cryptomeria japonica; assembly: GCF_030272615.1. Taxonomy (NCBI): domain Eukaryota; kingdom Viridiplantae; phylum Streptophyta; class Pinopsida; order Cupressales; family Cupressaceae; genus Cryptomeria; species Cryptomeria japonica. The sequence continues at coordinate 221,972,695 of NC_081405.1, forward strand.
AAATTAGACATACATGTTCACCACCAAATGTGTTACTTTTAATCTAAGCAATGCATACATTGTTTAAGTATTAAAATAACATGTTTGAGATAAAACATGAGCATAAATAAATACATATTCATGTGTGTCATAACATATATATCAAGAAAAATATCTCAAGGTCATCTCCTATCACTAAGACTAGTAGCTGGAGGATGGTGACTAGATGTCCCCTCTTGACCTGGCCGTGGGGGTGGGCCCATGGGTGTGTATTGCGATATGGACTGTGAGTGACTTCACGAGGATCTCCTATGATCCCTCTCTGTCATAATCCCATGATATATGGCTACCTCTATTTGCGATGTTGCTATATTGCGCTCCATCTATTGTAATCTCTCTCACAAGATCTCCATCTCAATCTAAAGAGGGGTGAATAGATCCTCATGGCATCCTACACTCTTCTATGATCTATGCGCTATCTCTGAGAAACTAGGAATGTGTGCAGTCATGATGAAGTCTGTCACTGCATTCTGAATGAGAGAGTGCCACTCCTAGACTGTAGCCGCGAGGAAAGAGGAGAGATTTTCATTAGTAACATTTTATATCATCAAATCTAAACAAACAAGATACATAAATTATAACACCACTAAAGCACCTTACCTAGATTTCCTTCTTGCCAATAGGGATCATGGAAAGGTACTTCCTAAGACTGGGACTCACTAGACTCTCTATGCTTGTACTGTCTTTGCATAGTAGGCATGGGCCAATGGGTACTAGAATTAGGACCCCTTATAGGGTCCTTCTCCACCTAGAATGGGAGGCTCGGTGGATCTAATGCTATGGTGTCATCCCCAGAGTGATGAGGAACTGCATCTGACTCATCCTCCTCAACCTCCTCCTCAATATCCTTTTCCTCCACGTCCTCCTTCCACTCCTCATCCTCATTCTCACCCTTGTCCTCTCCATTCTCATCATCTCCATTCTGATCTCCCTCTCTGACATCAGGATCATCTCCACCATCACCAACCTCTTATTGTCCTGCATCATCAGTCTGATCATCTGTGCCCTCCTCAAATGTATTTGGTCCCTCCTCATCACCTGTCTCTCTCCATGGTCTTGGATTCCCTCTAGGAATGTCAGCCGAAAAGATGGCTCTAGGGTATATCCTCCCCCACCATGTATGTACCATCGATGTGCACCCACATCATCTCTATAATCTGTCGTGATATCCTGATCCAATCCATCTGAATCTGTGATGTCAATCTCAACGCTTGTAGGCCTAGGAATAGCTCCTGACCTAGAAGTCACGCATGAGTGTTGAATGTAGATAGGCACATTAGCTGGAACATAGTGCTTGAACCCGAACTGCCACCGAACTTGGTCAAAGTAGAAGGGAATGACTATGTGACTATACCGTCCCTCTAGTAGATAGTTCCTCTGCATGCAAAATAACTACATGTGTATCCCTATGCACATATACATCCTAAGGTAGGGTCTCCATCTGATCACATCCACTGTCAATCTATTAAGTCTCAATCCCCAATGCAGTAGATCCCTGAACTACCACTCATGAGTAAGTGGACAAGAAAATACCCTAGGCTGCTCTAGTTTTAAGTTTGTAGGGACTCCAATAGGCCTGGTACACATGATATGCTCAAACATCCACACCTGTAGTAGTGTACAGGTCATCAGACTGCACCCCTATCCAAATACATACTCTCCAAGGTTATGATAGAGATGTGAAAGCATGCTCTGACCCCAAGAGTATACTCTCTGATGTCTCTCCATGTCCCTAATTGTGTAGGTGAGACCTCCATGCATGTGGGTATTGTGCCCATTAGGAGACATGACTAATGCGATGGTAGCAATCATGAGCCACCTCACCAGTGGAACCTCACCGATAGGGTGTAGGAGCCAACTGACCATGATGTGATCCCTCATCTCATCGGGCATCACTCTCCCTATGTAGTAGACCTGCTCCCTCTTGTACTCAGTAGTGGAGTGATCAACGTTATATCTAACAGTCTCTCCTCTGACAAGAAGGTGCATAATATGATATACATCCTCAAGAGTAATCATCATCTCCCCCATAGGTAGAAGGAACATCGAGGTATTTTCATCCCACCTCTCCATCAATGCCATCAACATCGCAGGATGAAACTTGATGGCGAGCATAGTCATTGTGTACCACAAACCTATGGCATGAGGCAACTCTCTATCCTCCAATGTGAGCCTCAGAATCTGACTCCATAGGCTTTGGAAGGTGTGACTAGTAGTGTTCTCATAGATATATGAGAGAGTCTGCAAAATGAAAAAAAACATTTATCAGTAATCAGTCATCAATAATAATCATCTAATCAAGAACTTCATTTTATGTATTATGCACATCAATCGCCTAATCTCGTGAACACCTTGGTCACTTTGCAAAGAGACTAAGGAACCCTAATTGGACCAAGGCACCCTAGAAGGACCGGGGCACCCTTCAAGGACCATGGTACCTAGGTGGGACTAGGGAACCCTAGGAGACCATGGTGTCCGAACAGGGGGCACAAGCATGATCTTGGCGATGACATCATTCAAAATGGAAATCAATGCAATCAAAATAAGTCAACAATGAGTCAATAGGTAGTCAATTCACCTCATCTAAGGGTCGGTCGATGAGTATGGACTGGCACAGGATCTCCATCCACATAGGTCGCTCAGGTCGACGTCGAGGCATGATGGCTATAAGTGGGCTCCTCTAACAACAAATAGTGCCAAAAAGTCAAAAAGTGACAAATAAAGGTGTCAATTTCATATTTATGAGTTATGTACTTTTTCATTTATGACTTTAAGTTAAAAAACCCTAATTTCACCCTTTTCACCCAATCTATCATAACTTGAGCTAGGTAGATGCTATTTTCATTCCGTTAGTGGTGTTGGAATCGTGAATTTTCTCTCTTGATCCACATTGATTCCATAAAGTGATTGGATGTAAAATAAAGCCTTGCTATGAACATGTTTCATCAAGGTTTTCATCACAATTTGTTGTGGTAAACATGATACCCTGTTTCACCTCACTAATAAGCAAGCCAAAACAGGGGGCATATAACTACCTATGAATTTCATCACTTTCCTTAGTAAGAATTAGGTGATTTTGTGATCTAAAATGTGGTTTTGTAGGGTGTAGTTCCTAACTATGTAGTGCAGATACCGCTGGGGGCTTTGTCCGACAACTTATGGATATATCCTTTTCCAAATGATGTTTACTTTTTTGTACTTTATCTTGCATATGCATGTAGCATCATATGATCGCTAAAGTGGGGGCTAAATGTAGTGTCATAAATTATCCACCCTTGCTAGGGTGGTACAATTTCACACTTGGTTTGGTACCCACCTTAGTGTGTTTTACATCTTGCATTTCTCATCTCCTTTAAGCATTTAATTAATTAATTAAATTAAATCTAAAGTCATATTTCACCTCTTCACATATTGTAAAGTTGGGCCCTTTACCATAAGTGTGCCCCTTTTCATTTTATTCCTCCAATAAATCATTAAATCATAAACCCTAATTATGTCCCATTTCAATCTTTAAGGCCCAATTTCACATATCAAAACACCTTGAAATCAATTGTAACTTTGGGATTTTCTCTAATAGCATCATATCTAATGACCCCAAAAATTTGGTGAAAAGTTGGTCGGACCATGTTGAAAGTGCACATGGTCCTCGACTTTTTTCTCAAAATTTTGGGAGCATAATCCTATGATATTGTAAAGCGGAAAAATCGAACCCTAGTCGTTCTCCCCTCCCCAACTCTGAGGAGAGAGAAGGGAGAGTCACTAGGGTTGATGGTTTTCACTTAGGAGAGACCTTACATTCAAAAGAGGGGTTGAAACCCACAAGATCCAATCCCACGTAATGCAAGATTGGATTCTATATGAGTTTCAAGGGTTGTGATAGCAAGGATACCCTCTTTTGTAAAGAATGTAGATAGAAAGATTGAACTAGGAATGCATGTAGAAGAAAGAAAGATTCAACTATAAATAGAGATAGGGATATGATATGAAGCTGCGGACCTGGAATTAGCAGTAAAATGTTGAGATGGCGCTGTCCTGCAAATTTGAGAAAAAGTTGACGGGACGATGGCGCCCGGCATGCACACGGTCCTCCGAAAAATCCGCGAAACGAAGGGGGATCTGTTCATCTCTGCACAAGGATTCCAGATCTTCAATTACAGCTGCGTACCTGCAACCTACACACAGAAAAGCGAAGACGATTCGGGGGTTAGGGATTAGGGGTTTGCCCTTAGGTCAAACCCCGGTTTTGGAATTAACCAAGAAATGAGAAATGCTGTAAATGTCAATGACTATAATGTAAAACAAGTACTAGTACCTTGTTGTAAGGATGTTTGTATCCTTATATGCGAAGGTATAGATGTTGTTGTTTGTTGTATGTTGTATGTTGTAGCATGTGATCTCCTCTTCAATGGTTGAATCCTTGTCTTGAATGCAACACCTAGCCGTGAATGGAGACTTAGAATGATCAATTGCTTGAAGGAATGCTTGAATGCTTGAATATCGTTTTCGCGTCTTGTACACATATGTCCTTCCTCCCCAAAATGGGAGAGGAAATGTAGTTTATATACTTGCCAATTAGGGTTAAAAGACTGATTTTTCCGACCTTGGGCCGACCAGGAAATGCTATTTTCCAAATTGCAAACAAAAAGGCCCGAAGTCCCATAGGAGACCGGGCCCAAAATAGGGGCAGGGACCAGGGCGCTGGGTGCCATGGTCCTGGGGGACCAGGGCACTGGGCGCCCTAGTCCTGAAGGACCAGGGCGCTGGGCGCTCTGGTCCCACCTCCCGGGACAGCAGGGTGCTGGAAAAATATAGTTTTTGATGTCATGAACAAGTTTCGGGGTCTCCATTCAGGTTCAGTGTTGCATCGCCATCGTGAAGACCCAAATGCAGTCGAAATTGCAAGTGTCACAATTTTAGGACGCTACATTTAGCCCCCACTTTAGCCAGAGTATAAGCGTACGCTCATACTTCCGGTAAAGTACAAGGAAACAACATTGAAAAACTTTCACCACGTCAAGGAGGCAAGATACCCCAAGCCCCCAGTGGACTAAGGATCTTACGACTTCGATTCATAAAGTAACAAGGAAGATCACGAGGGAGAACCATGACTGTCAATAGTAAGGTTCCCTCACTATGAGTCATGCAAGAAAGATATCAAAAATTTTCAAGGCAAGGCTAAATTTGCCAAGAAATTTTCAAGTATCTTGAAAAGATATGAACGGGATGTATGCCCCCCTACGTTAAAGCGATCGCACACGCCTCACCAGGGGTGATTGCTTTAAGGTAGTGATACATATAAGAAATGAGAAAGGAGCATGTTATCACAAGGATTTAGCCCCCAAGTGTGAGATAAGCCCAAGGATAATAAACACAAAACACAAAGCACAAGGTGACTTCGCTTTCCTCGGGGTCAGTATGCTGTATGATAATTCATGTATATCATATGTATGTATGCATAATTGTTCTTCATTCCCCAATCAAGGAAGGTCACCTAGAAGAAGGGAACACATGTGTCTTTTGAGTCAACATGAGAGAGATCGAGAGATCTCAATGCTTTGCATCGTCCTCAAGTAGACAACACTAAGGACAACAAATAGAAGAATGAGAATAACACATAGAAGAAGTAACAAAAGAAATAGAGGAGGAGAGAATCTGCTATGCTAATGAAACTAGTCTAGCACGTCATCTACCCCTCGATCTTGCTGATCAATGTTTCGGGAAGGTAGGGAACACGCTAGAGGAGGAACATCCAACACAGCAGATGGAGCTATCACAAGATCCAAACAAGGGCTATGTTCATATCCCAAGCCACGGTGTTCTTGTCTAGGAGCTAGGATAAGTGCTTTAGAAAATTCATTAGATAAATGGTTATCAATATCAACAAGTTCATATTCACTATCAGAATGAACAGGAGAAGTAGCATTTTCATCATGAATAACATTTTCATCTATATCATCATCAAGATTTATAAAAATAGGATCTTTAACTTGCACAGGATCAAGACCATCATGCATCTTATGTTTAGGAGATTTCGGCTCAATCGTCGGCTGAGGAGAAAATGGAATAATGCTTGTTGAAGGTGTTTTTGGGGATTGCAAAGTTTGAGAGGCAGCTGCCTGAGCTCTAAGATGACGCTTCCATCGGCGTTCACGTGCAGAATGATTTCGTCTAGTCTTAGTAGGAAGTTGCGAAGATTGAGGAGGAGGAATGTTCTCATCCTTATCACTTGGGTGTTTAGGTTGTGGTCTCTTAGGTTGAATAATAGGAGAAGAGGAAGGTCTCTTCTCTCCATAAGAGGAAGGAGGAGGAACTGCTCCATATAAGGGAGGAATATTCGGTTTAGGAAGGAGACCAAGTCCATCATGACGAGGAGGTATAGGTCTACCTTTAGAAGGTTTATTAGATATAGGCATAGTCACATCCATAGGAATAGGTTGGGAATCTTCTTGAGGAAAGACATTAGTTTTATCTTTCAAAGGGAGAACTTCCTTCTCAAGAATGATAGGAATGTCAAGTTTGGGTGTTCTAGGTTCACTTAGAGATAGGATCATGTCTTTTTTCCACTTTTGATAAGATTTGAAAAGATGATCACTTCGCGGAGGAAGAGATTGGAATTGTTTAGGCCAAAAATAATCAATAGGAACACTAGAAGTTCTTTCAGCTGGTTTAAAGAGACTATGATTGATAGTAACAACTTCACCATTATGGGGAAATTTCAAACACTTGTGAATAGGAGAAGCAATAGCTTTCATGGAAGATAGCCAAGGATAGCCTAGCTTCACACGAAATTGTTCGGATGATGGAATAATAGAAAAGTCCACATCAAGGGTTTTGTTATGGACCTCAATAGGTAATGTAATAGAACCAATTGCAGGAGAAGAAAATGCATCAAATAGTTTCACAACCACATCTGTTTCATCATAGATTACTTGATTCAATTGCAAAGTAAAAAGAAATTCTTCAGTAATGACATTAACCACACAAGAAGGATCAATAAGCACTCCACGGCAAGGTGTATTCTTGACTTTTGCAACTATATATAAAGGACCATCAGGTGCCCTTATAGTTTCACTAGAATCAAAGGTGATGGGAGGTTCTTTAGGGATTTTTTGCTGCTCCACAAAGTTAATCACATTCGGAGTCATAGACACAAGATCATCAGGTGAGACAGAGGAATCAGTAGTATCAATCGCATTAGAGGTATGAGAAGGTAATGGATCAGTAAAAATCTAAAGATTTTGGTTAGGAGGAGCTAAAGATGTATTGCCTTTATCATTCACTCCAGAAACAGAAATAATATTATTATCAATCAAATCTTGAATTTTCCCCTTTAAAGCAAAACATTTTTCAGTATCATGCCCAGGTTGACGATGAAATTGACAAAAAGATTTGTTATCAAAATAGGGTGAATTAATCTTTGCAGGATCTATTTGCCTTATAGGAGGAAGAGTAAGCACATTTTGTTCCAATAACTTATTCATAATACTATGCAATGATTCATTCAAAGGAGTAAACTTTCTTTCTTTCCTGAAAAACTTAGAAATAGGAGACACACCTGATGCTGCATTCACATTGTTGTTGATGATGTTTTCATTGAATTTAATGGACTCTCTGTTCGGTTTAAACTTCCCAAATGGTTGTTGACTACTATCACCCTTATCACTCGGAGCCATAGGATGTGATTGTTCCATTTGACTCACAGTCAGTTGATAATTGTGAAGAGTTGCGCACAACTGTTGGAAAGAAGTAAACTCAGAAAACAGGAGTTTTTCTCTAATGTTTTTTTGTAAATTAGAAATAAAAATTCTTTGAATATCATTGTCAGGCACTGGAAAGGAAATTTGAACATACAAATGCTTATATCTACCAATGAAATCAGTCACTTTTTCTTTAACACCTTGTTTACAATGCATTAAATCAATCAAAGTAACTTTAGGACTTATATTGTTTTGAAATTGTTGAATGAAAGCATTTGCAAGTTGTTCGAAAGAAGTAATAGAATAGGAAGGCAACGAGCAATACCATTGTAGGGCTTTGTCTCTTAATGTTCTAGTAAACAGGTTTGCAAGCAACCTTTGGTCATAAGCAAAATCAGTACATATTGTTTGAAAGGTCTTAACATGTGTTAGAGGATCACCCTTACCATTATAAAGCTCCAAATGCGGAATTTCAACATGTTTAGGGGGAATAGCTCGAACAATGTCAAAAGAGAGTGGACTCGCAACATCAAATGTGGGCACACTAAACTTAGATTGATTCATAGAGGCAATTTGTTGCTGTAAAGAAGAGACAGTTTGTGCAAGATTGTTAATGGTCGCTTCAGTCGAAGAGTTCATATTAGACGTGTTAGATTGTGATGGAGGTGTTATGTTATTGAAAGAAGGTAGAGAGTAAGGTGGTGGGACACTATGATAGTTAGTCATAGGAGATGATTGGACAGGAGGAACACTACAAGGAGGAATGAAATGGTTAAATGAATTGCCCCCTTGTGTCATGTTCATTTGTGGAGATATAAGAGGAACACTCACTGAAGGAATGAATGAAGAAGTTGGATTGAATGAAGGAAGTGGGTTGATTGAAGAAGAAGGATTTCCCCCATGATTAGTGATCATAGGAGGAATGTCTTGTATTGAAGTAGTCATTATGTTTGATGTAAAAGTAGGTATAATAGCAATAGGAGTTGTCAAAGGAATAGAATGATTGACTTGAGTAGGAGGTTGTGTATAACCTAAGGTTTCAGCACAACTCTTCATAGGCATCACATTTGAATCCACAATGTGTGCAATACCACGCAAAATATCAATTCCATCCTTATCACTTTGAAGCATACGTTTTAGACCCTCAATTAAAGGAAGAGCTTGACTATCAGGGTATTCTTGAGACATCCACTATCGAAAATCGTCAAATTGGTTATCCAATTTTGAAAGTTGTTCTACAGAAACCTCATGGAGAGATTCTTCATCATTAAGAGGCTTAGAGGAATTACCCATGTCCTCGTTAAAAAGACCATTCAAATTAGGTTCCATCTCCTCAGTAATTAAACCTTGGAAGGACTTAATTCTAAGGCTTCGTCTAACGGGAATAGTGTAAGTAGGGCTTATTGTTGTAAAACTCATGCACTAAGGAGAGAGAGAAGATTTTGAATTTTAGAGGTAGCAAATTTCAGTAAAACCAGCCAATCTTCCAGATTTAAGCTGTTAAATACAATCAGGACAATCTCCCAAAATTTCAGAAAAAATGTCCGGGACCGTGGCGCTCAGGGTGCACACGGTCCTCGCAACTTTTTTCGAAATTTGCAGGGATGAAAGTTATGATGATTTTACAGCTAACCTGAAAAACTTGTGTGATTTTACGATCTGTAGATAGGCCAAATTGAAGTTGCAATCTCGAAATTGAACCCTACCAAGATTGTCGAAAAATGCAAAATTTGAATTTTGAAAAAGAGAGGGAAACTGAAATTTTGAATTTTATGATTTTAGAGGGAATACCAAAAGCAATGCAAGTTTTGAAATTTGAAAGTTGACTCAATTTCATGCAAAATTCAATTTTGAAAGCGGAAATCAAAGTTGTTGTAATTAAGCACTTAATTTCAAAAGTCACAAATTGCAAAAATTTGGATAAATCACTGAAATTTTGAATGAATGATAACACACTTTTCAGATTTAGGACTGTAAGAAACACAATTTTGACACAAATTTCAATTTCAATAATTTTTTGAATGATTAGAAGCCTCAATCCAAGCAATCGCTAGACCAAATTTGATTTTAATTTTGAAGGTGTTAAAATTGATAAAATCAGCCAAAATTCTGGATTTTAGCAGAAAAATACAGTAAGATCTAGCTCCCGAAATTTCGGAAAAAATGTCGGGGACAATGGCGCTCGGGGTGCACACGGTCCTCGCAACTTTTTTCCAAATTTTCAGGGATGAAAGATATTGTGATTTTATTGCGGAATCCAAAGTTACAGCTGAATTGGAGATGTTTTGATCAGTGAAATTGTCAGACAAAGGTTGAATCAAGAGGGTTTCAAAAATTAGGGTTTTGACACTTAACCACTTAATTTTCAAAATTAACGCACAAATATGAATTGATAATTTGTAATAGAAGGGCAGATCTGAAACAAGCATTAACAATTAAACATTTCACAAGTTTATTTACTTAAAAAGAAAATTTAGGGTTTTTATGCAATTAACCTCTAAAATTTTGCAAAAGATCAAACATGGAAATGTAATCAAGGAATCCAATTTTCAGATCTAACTATGAATAATTAGAAAGGATGTTCACATCGGGTTCACCAAAATGTAAAGCGGAAAAATTGAACCCTAGTCGTTCTCCCCTCCCCAACTCCGAGGAGAGAGAAGGGAGAGTCACTAGGGTTGATGGTTTTGACTTAGGAGAGACTTTACATTCAAAAGAGGGGTTGAAACCCACAAGATCCAATCCCACGAAATGCAAGATTGGATTCTATATGAGTTTCAAGGGTTGTGATAGCAAGGATACCCTCTTTTGTAAAGAATGTAGATAGAAAGATTGAACTAGGAATGCATGTAGAAGCAAGAAAGATTCACCTATAAATAGAGATAGGGATATGATATGAAGCTGCGGACCTGGAATTAGCAGTAAAATGTCGAGACGGCACTGTCCTGCAAATTTGAGCAAAAGTTGACGGGACGATGGCGCCCGGCGTGCACACGGTCCTCCGAAAAATCCACGAAACGAAGGGGGATCTGTTCGTCTCTGCACAAGGATTCCAGATCTTCAATTACAGCCGCGTACCTGCAACCTACACACAGAAAAGTGAAGATGATTGGGGGGTTAGGGATTAGGGGTTTTCCCTTAGGTCAAACCCCGGTTTTGGAATTAACCAAGAAATGAGAAATGCTGTAAATGTCAATGACTGTAATGTAAAACAAGTACTAGTACCTTGTTGTAAGGATGTTTGTATCCTTATATGCAAAGGTATAGATGTTGTTGTTTGTTGTATGTTGTATGTTGTAGCATGTGATCTCCTCTTCAATGGTTGAATCCTTGTCTTGAATGCAACACCTAGCCTTGAATGGAGACTTAGAATGATCAATTGCTTGAAGGAATGCTTGAATGCTTGAATATCGTTTTCGCGTCTTGTACACATATGTCCTTCCTCCCCAAAATGGGAGAGGAAATGTAGTTTATATACTTGCCAATTAGGGTTAAAAGACTGATTTTTCCGACCTTGGGCCGACCAGGAAATGCTATTTTCCAAATTGCAAACAAAAAGGCCCGAAGTCCCATAGGAGACTGGGCCCAAAATAGGGCCAGGGACCAGGGCGCTGGGCGCCATGGTCCTGGGGGACTAGGGCACTGGGTGCCCTAGTCCTGAAGGACCAGGGCGCTGGGCGCTCTGGTCCCACCTCCCAGGACAGCAGGGTGCAAGGAGGGATCAAGCAGGGTGCTGGAAAAATGCAGTTTTTGATGTCATGAACAAGTTTCGTGGTCTCCATTCAGGTTCAATGTTGCATCACCATCGTGAAGACCCAAATGCAGTCGAAATTGCAAGTGTAACAATTTTAGGACGCTACAGATATAATAATGCTTAACCCCAAAATATTGGCGGGAAATTAAAATCCTAGGTCAGCCTAAAGATGAAATTAAGATCTAGGGTTTCATACTTAAGAGCTCTCTTTCTTCATTTGAAAGGGTCTTCTTCTAAGAATCTAAGAGAAGGTTTTTGGAGCATAAAGAGCCTTCTTTGCAGTGAAAGATTAGATATTTGAAGTCTTCAACAACATTCAACATTCATCAATCAAGCATTCATCAAGCATCCTTTCATTGATTGGGGGATTTTGAAGATATAGGAGAACAATAGGAGATCACCAACTGAAGATTGGCTTGTACCTCTCCCTTAGGGTTGGGTATGGTTTCATGTTGTTTTCATGTCTTTGTAAGAGCTGCATTTTGGTTCATATTAATGGTTTAGATCACTTTGCATCATGTATTTAGAGAATTTACTTTGTCAATTTTAAACAATTAGGGTTTACTCTTTAGGGTTGCTCTAGATTGTTTGCTTTCAGCTTAGTATCTTGCACGCACACAAGGTTCTAGTACACATTTTTAGTACAGTATCAATTATTTATTGAGGTGGAAATCACCAAAATGGAGGTTTGATTAAGGAAAAACCCTACATAGCCACCCAAGACCCTCTTTTTCAGCTAGAAGTACAAGTTCAGATCCAAGTGTCGCTGGAAGTTTTAGGACCAAAAGAGTACACAGAGACATTTTTTGAGTGCAGATTTCACCAAAAACCATAGGGATAGAGGTGTAGCACCCTAGTCCTACCCTCTGTCAGTGAGATTTGGCAGAACAAAGTCTTGTAGGCTTCAAATCCTATCGTGTCAATTGTAGCTCCATATTTGTAGAATCAGGACAGTGGCATGGTACCCTGTTTCCAAAAATTTCTACTTAGATTTCAGACATAGGTGCACCTATGATTTTGCCTCCTAATCTATAATTTTCAATAGTATATCAGTTGTCCTTTGATCTGCATTTCTGGATTAGGTTTTTCTGACTTACTTTCATCTTAGGTTAGATCGCATTTCTGAATCATTTCTCTCTCTCATTTGAAGCAAGGGAATAGAAACCCTAAGAGGTAATCCTCGACTCTCTCTTCCTCACAAGAAGTAGCCAACATTTTTTGGCTCCCTAGGCTCTTTTGTATTCTGTGAGTGTGTATGAGAGGGGGATTAGAGATTCAATACTTAGTCTCACTTTTCCCCCTACACAGGGGATAAGAGAAGAGGAAACAAAGATAAGCAAGTATAGGGGTGACTAATGAGACCCCCGAGGAACATGTATACAAGGTTGAGTGAAGTATTCAAGGTTGAGTGTATATATACATTATTGTGGGTGGCTAATGAGACCCCCGAGGAACATGTGGAAAGACTATTTCAAAAAGGAGAGAAAGAGAAAATGACAGTGATCAAGATTCTGAGACCATATTTCTTGTCAAATGGGTATGTCAATGATGGGCAAGTGTATGAGAGATTTTTTGATCCCATAGTTCAAATTTTGGGATATGCTCTAAACACCTATGGCATTGTCAATTATATGGTTAGAGAGGCAAATGATGAGGGCATCAAGATGGCCTTTGAGACTTTGGAAAATGTCCTTGAATCAGGTGTAAAAGTGGGGTATTTTGATTTGAAAGACGTAGGGAAAAAAAATAAAAATGGTAAAAGCTTGGAATCTATTAAAAAATGGAATGGGCAAAAAATATAGTTTGGATGAGCTTGATGCTTTTATGGATGCAAACAAGGATGTACTCCCTAAAGAAATGGTAGATCAGTTTAAAAAAATAGGGGAGGGTATTAAATACCTATATCACTATCCCATATGTTGATGTTAAACTTATTTTATCTATGTATGCTTGGAATAAGTGACAGTAGTTAGGTCATGAACTATGAACTATATGGATTATTAAACTTTTAAACTGTATGGTAGTTATCTATTTATGCTTGGAATATATACAATTTATTTAGTCCCTTAAACCCTTACTACATGGCTTAATACATTGTCATACTTTGCATATTTTTTTAAATCTATTCAAATTGTTAATGTTGGTATTTTGGTATGGTTTTGTCATTGATGTAAACACCTGCTAAATACACCTACTTTGGAGACCCAGCAACATTCACCGACAATCAGTAAACTGTTCAACAATCACCGGTATATGATTAACCGGCAGGATATAATGTACACTGGTACATGCAATGACATTGAAGACACTTGGTAATGTCGAAGACATCATGTGGACACTTTTCCTTGAAGTAATATCATTGGTATATTCTTATTTGCATATTTACCTTTACTGACAAATAGGTCCAGGGTTATCTAGGGTTACACCGACAGGTTTATCTTTTCCAGATCAGCATGGCACACTATGGAGATGATTTATTATTGTTGTAAATGCATTAAGCCGACATGTTAAATCGGTTATTGCATCAGATATTGTATTATTTATAAAATGTTTTATTGTAATATCTTGTAGAGCCGACTTACTAAAATTGGTCTTAGGGTATGGTATAAATGTAAGATCTTATTTGTAAGATCAAGTGTGGAATGCAGAAAAAGAATTATAATAAGGTATATGCGAGATTAAGCAGAGGTATACATGAAGACATCATTTGAAGGTGAAGCTAGGTTTTTGTAAAAGCATATTAGCATTACACAGGTACTGAATCCAGCATATGAAGATGCTATTTTGTGCAGTACATTCTCATTGGATTTAACCATCCAACTGTAGTCAGTGTGACTCCCATTTGTGTTTGAGCAGTGAGTTCTAGGCTGTTGGCCTTTCTGCATGTGCAGACCCCTCTTGTACACTTACTATCTGCAGTAGTATCATCTGATTGTGGGTAAGGTTTCCCACCATGGATTTTCCCCTTATAGGGTTTCCACGTACAAATATTTGTGTCATGTGCTATGGTTGACTTTGTGCTTATGTTTCATGCATTAATTCTTACTGGTACAACATTTCCTGTTAACATTGTTTACCAACACAATTAACTGTCTTACCGGTATTAAGCAATAAGTTGGTTAATAAGATTTTGGTTTGAATTTATTAGAAAACTGATTCACCCCCCCCTCTTAGTTGTCCCCAGGACCTACAATTGGTATCAGAGCCTAGTCCTCTTTTTGCAGAAGTTTAACAACTTGAGGAGATCCAATGTCTATTAATTATTTCAGGAAGGATAGTCCTAAACTTGATGGAACCAACTATGGAATATGGAAAATCAGAATGGAGACACATCTGAATTGCACTGGTAAAGACATCTGGGAAGTTACTAAGAATGGTTATACTGCTGCTGTAGCTAGTCAGCCTGCTCCTATTACTCTAGGTAAAGATGAAGAAAATGATTGCAAAGCAAGAGAAGCACTTTTGAGCGCATTATCAGATCAACAAATCATGGGATTATCAGATAGATCTACTGCAAAAGCTATTTGGGATCATTTGGAAACACTGAATGAAGGGGATTCCACAATCAAAATTGCAAAACTTGAAAGCTTCCGAGTCAGGTATGAACATCTGAAAATGGAAGAAGATGAAAGAATTTTTGCCTTTATGGAAAGAGTAAATGAAATTGTTTTAGGTATCAAATGTTGTGGAGGAACCTTGAGTGAAGATGAGATTGTTTCAAAAATCTTAAGAGGTTTGCCACCAGCATATAAAATGAAGGTTACTCTTATTAATGAGCTGAGAACAATGCCTAATACATCAATAACTAGGGATACATTGATTGGAAAACTTTCAGCTTTTGAAATAGAGGAATTTGGTCCTGTTGCTATAAAAACTGATTTGGCATTCAAAGAATCAACATCATCTACTCCATCTTTTGACAAATCAGACTGGAGAGCCTTTTATGCAAGAGAACTTGAAGAAACCAGAAAGGAGAATGAAGAGCTTGAAGAACTTGAAGCACTATTTGCAAGAAAAATGCCAAAAGGTCCGATTGGAAGTACGTATGAAGGTAAAGCACCCTTTAAATGTTTCAATTGCAATAAGATTGGACATATGGCTTCAAGATACCCTGATAGACATGCTAGAGTAAGAGAAGAAGCTAGAAGGACATACAAACCTAATCCTGAATATCAGAGATACAGATTTAAGAAAAACAAAGATAAATCCTGTTACATTGCTGATGAAGGTGTGACTGATGATTCTGATGAGGATCCAGCAGACAAAGGATGGGTCTTTGTTGCTATAACAGAAGATCAACCAGTACCTATTACTCCACCTGTAGAACAAGCCCTAGCAGCTAAAGTTGAATCAAAGGATGAATGGATTATTGACTCAGGATGCTCTCATCGCATGACTGGAGACAAAGGCAAATTCTTGAACTTTCAAGAATACAATGGAGGTTTAGTAAGATTCGGAGATGAGAAAGCCTGTTCAATCAAAGGTAAGGGTTCAATATCTCTTGATGGTAAACATAACACTGACAATGTTTACTATGTTGAAGGATTAAAACATAATCTTTTAAGTGTTGGTCAATTAGTTGAGAAAGGTTTTCAGTTACAATTTAAAAATGGAAAATGCAAAATCATGAATAAGGCTGGTTTGGAAATTGCAACCGGTAATTAGACTAGAGGTAATATCTTTCATTTGAATAACAGTGAAAAAGCATGCTTAATTGCTCATATAGATGAAAGTTGGCTATGGCATAAAAGACTATGTCATGTAAATTTTGATTGCATGGTAAAAATCAGTACTTCTAAGGCAGTTAGAGATCTACCCAAAATTGTGAAACCTCATAATACAATTTGCAAGGAATGTCAATTTGGAAAACAGGTTAGAGCTAGTTTCAAAAGTATTCTAGAAAAATCCAATAATTCTCTTGATTTAATTCACACTGATTGATGTGGTCCGGCTAGAACTAAAAGCTTACAAGGTGATAGATATTTCATGCTAATTATTGATGATTATTCTAGAATGTGTTGGGTTACTTTTCTCAGGGAAAAATCAGAAGCACTTGGGAAGTTCAAACTATGCAAAGCAATGGTTGAAAATGAAACCGGTAAGAAAATTAAATGTTTAAGATCAGATCAAGGAGGAGAATTCACATCTAGAGATTTTAATACATTCTGTGAAGTGAATGGAATCAAAAGACAGTTATCAGCACCTCGGACACCACAACAAAATGGAGTTGTTGAAAGGAAAAACATAACTATTTTGGATGCAGCAAGAAGTATGTTATCAGAAGCAAATCTACCACATGTGTACTGGAGAGAGGCAGTAAGCACTGTTGTCTATACATTCAACAAAGTTCACATCAAAGGTGAAACCGGTAAGACCCCTCATGAACTATGGTTTGGTAATACTCCTACTCTTAAGTATTTCAGAATTTTTGGAAGTCAATGTTATATGATAAGAGATGAGTATATTGGCAAGTTTGATCCTAGAAGTGATGAAGGAATATTTCTTGGTTATTCATCTAAGAGTAAAGCTTATAGATGTTTTAATAAAAGATTACATAAAATTGTTGAGAGTACAAATGTAAAGATTGATGAACAATTCAGAGGAACCTCAAGGTATATAGACTCTGAACCGGTAACAAAAATTATGATAAATGAACCAATAGTAAATCCAACGGTATAGAATGATGACCCAATTACTCTAGTATCATCAGAGGATACCACAGTAATTGAAGAACAACAACAGACTAAGACACCCCGATATGTAAGACTGAATCATTCTGAAGATCAGATAATTGGAAGCAAATTTAAAGGAGTCATGACAAGAGGAAGATTGGCAAATGAAGAGGTATGTCTTATTTCTCAAATTGAACCATTATCTATCAATGAGGCATGTGAAGATAAATTTTGGATTAAAGCTATGGAAGAAGAATTAGGACAAATTGAGAAAAATAATACTTAGACATTAGTTCCCCGGCCTGAAAATAAAAATGTAATTGGAACCAAATGGGTATTTAGAAACAAACTCAATGAAGACGGTAAGGTTGTCAGGAATAAAGCAAGACTAGTGTGTAAGGGATATTCTTAGAAAGAAGGAGTTGATTACAATGAAACCTTTGCACCGATAGCCAAAATTGAAGCAGTTAGATTATTCTTAGCCTTTGCAGCTCACAAGGATTACAAAGTTTATCAAATGGATATTAAATGTGCATTTTTGAATGGAGATCTTGAAGAAGAAGTTTATATTGAACAACCTGATGGATTTTCTTTGATAGATAACAATGATATGGTTTGTAGATTAAGAAAAGCTCTGTATGGACTAAAACAAGCTCCAAGAGCCTAGTATGCAAGATTGGATAAGTATCTCTTAAAAATTGGTTTTACTAAAGGAAATGCAGATAGCAATTTATATTAAAAAGTAACTAATGATGACATTTTGATTATGGAAGTATTTGTTGATGATATAATCTTTGGAGGAGAAGATGGATTATGCAAAGAATTTTCTCTTAAAATGCAGCATGAATTTGAAATGTCTATGATTGGAGAAATAAAATTCTTTTTAGGATTGCAGATTTTACAGACTAATAAAGGCATATTTTTGAGTCAATCTAAGTACTTGAAAGAACTACTCAAGAAATTTGGGATGGAGAACTCTAAACTGGTAAGCACACCTATGACTACAAATGACAAATTATCTCAAAGGGATGAATCTACACCTGTCAATCCAACTAGATACAAATCTATGATAGGAGGTTTATTGTATTTGACACAAACCAGACCTGATATTATGAATGCAGTATGTATAGTTTCTAGATTTCAGAGTAATCCCAAGGAAAATCATGAATCAATAGTAAAAAGGATTTTTCGGTACTTACAAGGCACAACAAATCTTGGATTATGGTATCCTAAAGATGAAAATTTTGATCTATATGCATACATAGATGCAAATTGGGCAGGAGATGTGGATGATAGAAAGAGCACCACTGGAGGACCATTCTTTCTTAGAAAGAGATTAGTTTCTTGGTTAAGTAAGAAATAGAGTTGTACATCTTTATCAACAGCAGAATCAGAATATGTTGCAGCAACAACAAACTGTACACAGGTACTTTGGCTTAAGCAAATGTTGAAAGACATAAAGGTAAAATGCAAGGAACCTATTACTATATATTGTGATAACACTGTAGCAATTGATATATATAAGAATCCAGTATTACATTCTAAAACAAAACACGTTTCTATCAAACTGAATTTTCTAAGGGAAAAAGTTGAAGAAAAGGAAATGAAACTGGTTTATGTGAATACTAAAAAACAGCTTGCAGATATCTTTACAAAACCTTTGCCTAAGGAAACTTTTGAGTATCTCAGAGATCAGCTCGGAGTCTTACCTCCACTGGTAGAGACTTAGACAGTTGATGATTGTCATCAACCGACAGAATTAAATGGACAAATCTTTTATTTCGGTATTTGATGAGAAAGCTACTTCTTAGGGGGAGTAGTTGGTATATTGAATTGATTGGTATTTTGTATGAACTTAACCTTTTTTTGACTTTGGCATTTGATGTCAAAGGGGGAGAGATATATGGAAAAACATTGGGGAGAGATATATGAAAAAATGCATTATCTTTTTGAGGAGAGATTGGTATGAGAGATTGATATTGAAAATAAATCTTTGGGTAAACACATATTACTCCTAGGGGGAGAATTGGTTTTTGTACTTGGCATTTCTATTTTGGCACTTTGATGGTTTTTCCATCTTGTGTTGCCATCAATGCCAAAGGGGGAGATTGTTGGTATTTTGGTATGGTTTTTTCATTGATGTCAACACCTGCTAAATACAACTACTTTGGAGATCCAACAACATTCACCGGCAATCAATAAACTATTCAACAATCACCGGTATATGGTTAATCGGCAGGATATAATGTACATTGGTGTGTAGGGGAAAAAGCGAGACTAGGTTAACATGCCCTAATCTCACTTTCAACCACACACTTGTGGAATACGAAAGAGCCTAGAGGTATCACACAATTGGCTACTTCTTTTTGTGGAAGAGAGAGCCACAGGCTACCTATTAGGATTTCTATTCCTTTGTTGTAATTGAAAGATAAAATAATGCAAGTTCAATCCCTAACCCCAAAGTGCAAGTATGAACTAATAACAAGATTGCAGAATTGAACTTAAACAATGGAAAGCAGAAAGCTGTAAACACAAGGACAAGACAAGAATGTAAATGCGTACCCGGTGTTAAAATCTAAGTGAAAATGTTCGGGACGGGGGCACGGGCGCCACTGTCCTGATTCTGCCCCTGAAACTGCTCCGGAAACTGCTATTTTGTAAAGTTGTCAAAAATGCTGAAAACTGCTGTCAGAAGGACCAGGGCGCCCAGCGCCCCTGTCCTGGTAGGACCAGGGCACCCCACGCCCCTGTCCTGGTCTTTTGCTCTGAGATTTGGTGTGAAGTTCGGTCTCCGTCTGCTTCTTCCGGATCTGTAACTTGCGGCGTCGTCCGAATTCCGAAACCTGCACTTATATCTGAAAAGGTGTGGTGGGCGGCTATATAGGGTTTTGCCTTAGTGAAACCCCCACTTCGGTGATTTCCACCTCCACGAATAGCCAAGTTGTATTGTAAAATGTATTGTGTGTGCAGACCTAGTGTTTGTGCAAGGTCCTTAAATGCAAGAAAGCAAACTAGAGCAACCTAGAAAGTAAACCTTAATTGCTTGTAAATGATAATGTAAATGCTCTAAATCAAGATGCAAAGTGATCTAAAGCATGAATAAAGGATATATTGAAGCTTATGCAAAGACATGAAAACAACATGAAATCATACCCAACCCTCAAGGGAGGAGTACAAGCCAATCTTCAGTCAGTAATCTCCTATTGTTCTTCAATGTCTCCCAAGCCCTAAATGAATGAAATTGATGAATACTTGATGGATGGATGTTGAATGTTATTGAAGTCTTCAAAGATCTGCTCTTTCGCTACATAGAAGGTCCTCCAAAGTCAAAATTCGGATCCTTTCAAATGAAGAAAGAGAGCTCTTATATATGAAACCCTAGGTCTTAATTTCAACTTTTGGCTGACCTAGAGATTGAATATCCTGCCAATTTCTTGGGGTTAAGCTTTATTTTATGATTGGATCGCGCTCCTAAAATTTCGGGAAAAATGTCCGGGACCATGTGCACTCCGGGCACCATGGTCCTCTCCGGGCGCCATGGTCCTGACAACTTTTCACCAAATTTTCAGGGCCGTCGGATATGATGATTTTAGAGAGAATCCCGAAGTTACAGCTGATTTCGAGATGTTTTGACCCTCGAAATCAAGCCCCCAAGTTCAAAATAGGACCTAATTAGGGTTTTTGATTAAATGATGTATTGGAAGAATAAAATGAAAGGGGCACACTTTAATGAAAGGGCCCAACTTTATGATGTGGGAGATGATGAAATAGAACCTTAGACCTAATTAATTTGACTAATTAAGTGCTAAAGGGGAAATGCAATGCAAAATGCAAAATGCGCCAAGGCGGGTGCTAAACTAGGTGTGAAATTGTACCACCCTAGCAAGTGCGTACAATTTACGACGCTACAACTGGTACATGTAATGACATGGAAGACACTTGGTAATGTCAAAGACATCATGTGGACACTTTTCCTTGAAGTAATATCATTGGTATATTCTTATTTGCATATTTGCCTTTACCGACAAATAGGTCCAGGGTTATCTAGGGTTACACCGGCAGGTTTATCTTTTCTAGGTCAGCATGGCACGCTATGGAGATGATTTATTATTGTTGTAAATGCATTAAGCCGACATGTTAAATCGGTTATTGCATCAGATATTGTATTATTTGTAAAATGTTTTATTGTAATATCTTGTAGAGCCGACCTACTAAAATTGGTCTTAGGGTATGGTATAAATGTAAGATCTTATTTGTAAGATCAAGTGTGGAATGTGGAAAAAGAATTATAATAAGGTATATGCAACATTAAGCAAAGGTATACATGAAGACATCATTTGAAGGTGAAGCTAGGTTTTTGTAAAAGCATATTAGCATTACACTGGTACTGAATCCAGCATATGAAGATGCTATTTTGTGCAGTACATTCTCATTGGATTTAACCATCCAACTGTAGTCAATGTGACTCCCATTTATGTTTGAGCAGTGAGCTCTAGGCTATTGGCCTTTCTGCATGTGCAGACCCCTCTTGTACACTTACTATCTGTAGTAGTATCATCTGATTGTGGGTAAGGTTTCTCACCATGGTTTTTCCCCTTACAGGGTTTCCACGTACAAATATTTGTGTCATGTGCTATGGTTGACTTTGTGCTTATGTTTCATGCATTAATTCTTATCGGTACAACATTTCCCGTTAACATTGTTTACCGACACAATTAACTATCTTACCGGTATTAAGCAATAAGTTGGTTAATAAGATTTTGGTTTGAATTTATTAGACAACTGATTCACCCCCCCCTCTCAGTTGTCCCCGGGACCTATAGTTAAACTATATGGGAGTTATATATTTATGCTTGGAATATGCACAGTTTATTTAGTCCATTAAACCCTAACTACATGGCTTAATCTTTGTGTACTTTGCATATATATTTTAAAAATCTATCCTACAAGAAGGAGCATGTTAGCACTTGACTCAGTTATTTAAATTGGTACTAACATTTGATCTAGAAGATCTTGACACAATCTCACAGGAAGCATAACATACAATCAATTTATTAAAATCAATAATTGGGTACATATAAATTTTGTGTGGTCCTATATTTTCATGGTCCTATATTCAACTATCCATCATGGATGACAAGATAATTATATTCAACTATCAAATACTATAACATTTTATTGTTTTAGTCTTTTTCATATTAATGCTGAATACTAACGAATCTTGTTGCAATTCATTGTAATATTTAACAATTGTGTACAAGGCAATTTGTACGTAGAGTTGGATGGCTAAAATTTATTGAACATGTCAATATTAGAAAAATGTATAGTCCATAAACCCTTATTGTTACCCTTAAAACCTTATACCTATGCCTTAAACCCTTACAGATAATATTATAGAAGAAAATATATTAAAATTTATTGAACTTTCCAATATAAGAAAATATAATACTCCATAAAGCCTTATTGTTATAGTCCATTTGAGAGCCTATGCTTTTAAGTTGTATTGAAACTTTGTATGGAAACCGTGAATATCTTCAAAATTATGCATTATTTCAATGTTTAACCCAAATTTGATGTCACGATTTTTAATCCAAATATGATAGAAAAGCTAGCTAGGAGGAAAAATCTAATTTTAATAGGGGAGGAGCCAATTGTTTTTCCCAGTATAAAGATATTTTTCACAATTTTATAATTTACCTTATACTAGTGAAGCTTGAATAGAAGAGTACATTTCACTTTCTAGGATATTTATGTTCATGAACACATATTTTAGTGTTCAAAAACACAACCCCCCCCCAAAATTGGGCAAGATGCAACCACGCCAAAAAGGAAACTAGAAAATGTTAAAGAAGATGTAGTTTGACTATATACAGAGCAAGAATCCACAAATTTAGAGGACATTATAGCTTAGAATTAAAAAAACTTATAAATTTTTTCTTTAACTAAATGAAAAATTGAATAATGGATAATGGAAAGTCATATTGAGGAATAATCATCACTACGATTGAACCAAACAAACACCTAACAACAAACAAATTTTACAACAATAAACCACATATTAGACATACAAAATGCTTCAAAATCTACAGAAACAAGAAAAAAAAGCAAAAACGACAAATGGAAGGCCTTACTGAGGATTATTCCTCACCTAGGTCAAACATAACATCTTGAAATCAATGGGGTTAAGCTCCATGTCCACTTTCAAACTTTTATGCAAGTACCTGCAAGGAGGGAAGCTGACTTGAAGTAACCACAAAACATAAAACCATTATAGAAACAAAAACACTTAAACATTCATTTAAATGATAGTAGCAAACACAATTTTGTGAATATCTCAGAGTTACCTTTAAACTTCACCACATGGTAAAAAAAAATTGAAGACCTAGACCATTCCCATTGCTAGAGATGGAGGAAGACTGGTAGGCAACACAGAGGTTGAAGGTAGAGTGGTAGCCAAGGCGACCATGTTCTGAGATGTCAGGTGAACACGTTATGGTCTTGTTGACATGTGTTTTGACACACTCACCAATAGTTAGGTAGAAATGAAATGTATACCATCTCTCCTGAAAAACAATTAGTCTTGACAGTGTCTCTATAGTCAGGTCATGACAGTGTTGGGTCAGTCAATGGCTGATGCAATTGTACCTATCAAGGGGCCTGCTAGTTGAAGCAAAATAAATAATTTTTTTTTTTTATATTTTCTGATTTTCACTTAATAAAGAAACTTCAAAAGATCGGCCAGGGTAACAAGAGATAATAACTTAACCAATACTGAGCAACTTAATGAACTACAAAGCCGATGGATCACAACAAGGCATTATAAATAACATATAATCAACATTCAAAAGGGATGTTCCAACAAACATGCGAAGTCATACAACCAACACACAGATGGAAATTAAAATCACAAGATCAAATAATCACTCTACCATTTTGTCTGCACACACCATTAACATGCGCAATATGATTCATAAAACAATAAACCTTACAACAATAAGTTATTGATTCAAATGAAAGACGATAGCAAACTACAAAGAACATAAACCCATAGAACACATATTGTAGATCAATTAATCCACAAGCTGCTTTTGTATTAGTTTTTGTAGAATGAATAACAATACTTCAAAAGTTTATGAGAAATAAATTGCATATAATTAAATTCTCTAGCTAAATGGCCTTGAACCATGAATTTGCGCACCCTCAAAATGGTCTAAATTCTACAATTTATAGAGTTTTACCCTACACTCTAGGAGGCATCATGCCTGCAAATTAGGACTACAAAAAGGAGGGAGTCGCAATCGACATGAAAATAGCTTCCTGTGAACTCTAGTTAAGTACTACTAAACTGGTACTCAAGGTTCAGTCCCAAAATGGTGCTCCAGTAACAAGAAGTTCAAATCATGCAAAAAGAAAGCTCAAAAAGCAAGTATTAAATAAAAATCCAGTTGACAACTCAGTGGTGGTGGCGATGGCGATGCTCTATCATGTAATTGCTTTTCACAACTTTTTTTTTTCTTTTTATTCTTCTTGTAGTTTTGATAGTTGGTGAGGAGGCATTCCATTGAAGTAGTAGGAGGGTCATCGATGTATTGGATTATAAATTTAGATACTCTAAGTATCTATTTTACATTTTCTAACCTACTGACCATATCATCCATCATTACTTTTGCACCTTGGCACTGAAACACCACATACATATATCTATTCATTGTTTCTATGGTGAATTCTATAGTGACTTCAAAAAAGACAGTGGTAAAGGAATCCCATCAGCTAAGTATGGTCTCTTGATGTGGTACTCCTAATTGTATAAGGTTATAACCATACTTCCCCAACAATTTAACCAATAGCTATTCATATTGTTTAAAGTGTTTTGAGAAACAAAGGATGCTCCTTAAGAAGCTTGGTGTGACATTGCTCCATGATCTCCATTTTCAAATCCATAATATCTTTATATGACTCAAAATTATCAACACTCTCTCCTCCTAGAAAGTCTTCTCTTGTAATGGTTTGTTCTTACAACCTTTGAATCTTCTTAAGAATTTTATAAAATTATGAGAGATGAAGGATATGTTGTTCCCAATGCTTGGAACAAGTAACAAGAGCTTTCTCATTATCATGAGATTCTCAAAACACCTTCAATGTGTCCTGTAAGAACAGTGTAACCTTATCCATTGGATCTTGAGCCCAGGTTCTAACCATTGTTTCTTCTTTCTTCATTTCATACAATGCTTTAATATCACCTTGAGGGAGTGACGAAGTGGATGATAAGGTATCATCAGTTATGGAATTAAGAGGTTTATCTATTTCCATAATCAACTGCTTATACTGCCTCAATTGTGCCTTAAACTCTGCCTTAGTTTTATACTCCTTCTCCATCCTTGACTAAACAATAGATGTAGCACCAACTAGAGTGTTAATCTCCCCCCACTTAGTCTATTTACCCAGGTTAAGCTTTCACACTTGATATCTAGGGGTAGCTTGGGATGATCCTTCAACATCCTGAACTGGTGTTGCTACATCAACAATTATACTCTGGGGTTCAGGGGTTCTGAGGTTTTGAGGCATACAACTCTTCAAAACAACTAATTTTGGGATTTTGGGATTCGAGGGTCCCGAGTTAAAGAAAGGGAAAAACAACGAATTTCAGAACTCTGGGGTTCTGGGTTTGGAAAAAGACCTAAAAAGGAAAATTTTAGAACTTCGGGGTTCTGGTGTAAGTAAAACACTCCAAAGATCTATTTTGGAACTCCGGGGTTCCATGGTTTCGAGGTAGGGTAAGACAGTCTCAGAACAGACTCTGGGATTCTGAGGCATAAAACTTCTCTTGAAAGAGACTTCAAAACTCTGGGGTTTCAAGATGGGGTAAGGAAGTCTTGAAAGGCGCAACAATTTTGGGGATTTTGAGTTCTCTATCGAAAGAGCACTTCAAAACTCTAGGGTTCCGGGGTGCTGAATGGGGTAGAACTTAGGCATTTCAAAATTCTGGGATCCCAAAATGCTGAAACTTAGGGTTTCACATAAAGATCAGATTGGTCAAATTTATTGAAAATAATTCAAAATTTAATCTAAGATAACCTAAAAGACATGAAAAGCCAAGAAAATGAAATAGACAAACCAACCTAGAAAGGTAGCAACGCGAAAAACATGGACAAGCGAGCAGGTAGAACACACAAAGGGAGAGCTCAAATTTCACAGTGAAGGAATGCATAAATGAATGAAAACTACCTGTTTGGCCTTATTTATACCCCCCTACTCAACGTCTATACAATCTCACTAAAAAAAACCTTAGAATTTTGGGATTCTGGGATCCCAAGACACAACAAAGGAAAGCTGAGAACTCTAGGGTTTTGGTGTTCCGAGGCCCACACAAAAGACGCTTCGGAAATTCAGGGTTCTAGAGTTATGAGTATAAACATAAGATGAGTCTAAGAGTTCGGGGTTCCAAAATTTTGAAACTCAAACAAAGACATGACAAAACACGAAGAACTCAAGATTTCAGAACTCCTGAATTTTGAGGCTTCCACACAACAAAGAAAAGAAGGCTTCGAAACTTTGGGGTTTTGAGGCCTTCAACAAAACAACGTAAACAAGACTTTGGGACTTGGGGTTCAAGAGTTTTGAGGTCTTAACAGAAAAACAAAAGAAAAAAGAATGCTTCAAAACTTCGGGTTCCAAAGAAAAGACAAAACAAAAAAAAAGGGCACCTCAAAACTTCAAAGTTTTGGGGTTTTGAGGTTCCCAAAGAAAAAACACGAGAGAAGACAAAAAGAAAGAAAACAAAAGACAGGTAAAGGGGGACCCAAAATTTCATTCCAAAGAAAAATGATGGGGTAGATATGCAAGGCATAACAAATGCCTACTTCCTGGGAAAAATGACTTTAGGAATTTTAGAACGTCAAAATATCTAGCTTCACAAACTTCCAATACTATTGTCATTCAACGTAAAATATAAGAAGAAAAGTATGAATGAACCAATGACAAGACAATTGAATTAGGACAAAACAAGATCAGGCTCAAGTGTGTCCTTTTGATTAATTACCTCGTCTTTCTAATCATGAAGATCAACAAGAGAACATGGGTCCAAGCTACGTGAGTGAAATCAACCATGTGTTTTGTGCAATGTTATCCTTGGCATAGCTTTGTTTCCAGTTAGACGTCTATAGCCTTGACAAAGATACTGTTGGCATATGCACACTCCAATGAGACATTGAAGGTTTTGTCATTGATGGAAACCTTACAATCCTATGGCACTGGCAAGGCACTACACCGACATCAGCAGAACACACTCTACACCGGCACTCAGAACACCGGCACCGGCACAGAGAAAGGAAGCATACTGGCACAAAGGTCGACATGATTTTTGATATATTGTATTTTGTTTATTATTGAAAAACTTTGTAAGCTGACTTGATATCATTGTAAAATGACTTATATATATAAGAAGTCATTGTAGGACATTTTGTAATAAGGTATATGGATAAGAAAAATTATTAGGTAGACCTATTATGCGAAATATAGGTTAAGGGGTATATGTAAAGAACAGAGCAAAAACCGGTACTGAATTATTGGATTTGTATAATCCATCATTGTAAGTCAGTGAGACTTCCCATTGAGTAGTGAGCTCTAGGCACTTGGCCTTCCTGCATGTGCAGGCCCCTCTTGTAAGTAATATTATCTTATTGGCCAATAAGAAAATATTGTGGGTCACAAATCCCACCGAGGTTTTTCCCACACTGGGTTTCCTTGTTAAAATATTGTGTTATGGTGCATTTCTTATATGGTTGCTTTCATATATGTTTACTGCATTATTTCTTGCTTACCGGTACATTGTTATAAATGCTCTACATGTTTTAAATCAAGAAATTCTACTCACCGGTTAGATACTGATTCACCCCCCCTCTCAGTATCTATGGGAATCCTAACAATTGGTATTAGAGCTTGATCCTCTATTTTCAAAAGCCTAACAACTTGAGGAAGATCTTGACACCGATAGAGATGAAAAATCTGATGAAGCAACTAGAAGTAGCTCTCTCAGACTATGATTCAAAGAAATTGAAAAACATCAAACTTGAAGATGATCTAAAGGCAGCTTAGGATATTATTCAAGCACTTCAAGAAAACCTCACCATTGCAAGAAACAAGAGAAGAGAACTTTGTGAAAAGATTCAATTTGAGAATGATGAAAAGGAAACTCTTAATGATATGATAGGCAAGCTGAAGTAAGAGATCATGACAACAAAGAATGAAATGCAGGATATGACTATGAGATTTTGTAAGGAAATTGAAGATAGAAAGAAGAATGAAGAAGAATTGAATAGAAGACTGAATGATGCTGAAAATACAAATACAAGACTTAGTTATGAGAATGACTTATTGAAGACAGATCTGATGCACACACAAAATGACTCAAATGAACTCATGAGACAGAAAGAAATCTTGGAAGGAGAATTGGCTATTGCAAATCAACACAAAGATAAATTCAAGAAAAGCTCAAAAGAACTTGGTGACTTATTGAAAAATTAGAAACCTAATGGTGACACTAATGGCCTTGGCTTTGAAATTGGTGAAAGTGTCGGTACTACAAACACTTAGGATTTTAGCAAACCGGCAAGACAACCTAATGCTTATAAATTCAATGGCAAATGCTTTAACTGTAATAAGTATGGTCATAGAGCAAATCAATGTAGATCTGGAAATTATTAGAACATCAACACACCCACCGGTCAATGTTCAAAATGCAACAAAGTTGGTCATAACTCTGAAATTGCAGAATGAATGTAAGATGTTATGTTTGTGGAAGATATGGACACTTATCTAATCAATGCAGAACTCAAACCGACATAGGCTATGGCAAAGCTATTCAGAATAATAATGTAACTTGTTATGAATGTAACAAGATTGGGCATATTGCAAAATTTTGTAGAAGCAAAGGATCATCGGTAGACAACAAAAGTGATAGCTTGAAAGGAAAAGAAAAAGTTGAAGAGGTAAAGCAAGAATTCTCAAAACAATGGATTAGAAAAGCATATCTAAATGTTGGGAATACTCCTCCACCGGTAGAACCAATCAACACTTCATCGATAGGACAGAGTGATGCTTCACCGATAGGACAGAGTGATACTCCACCGGCAGGAAATTCTTCATCGAATTGAATAAAGTTTCTTAGAGGGTTTGGCAATCTAATGACACATGTGCTATTATTCCCTCGGTTAAAGATGAGAAGTTGAAAGATACTTATATACCAACAGACAATGTTAAGTGATTACTTAACCGGCATGCATTAATTGTGGTAGTTGGTGAAACTGACTTTATAAATTAGTGGTTTTAGCTCCATTTCACTTCACTACAAATTCAAACATCCGAAGAGCGCAAAATCTCCAGAGAAAAGGCATTTCAAGCGAAGAAGCAAAGGATTTCAACATTCATCCATCCTGAGGCAGAAAAAGGTATTTATCATCATGGCATCCACCTCTGCATTTGAATATATAGCAAACCCTACTATAGTCGAGGTTATAAAATGCCCCAAGCCTATATTTCAACTAGTTCCCAAGATAGCAAAGAAAGATGACAATACAGGTGCTTTTTCCCAAATTCCAAAAGGAGTTGTTTATGCTAAAGACCCCAGAATATACATCAATTGCAACATAGAGGAATTAGGAGATGAAGAAATCAAAACCATGTATAAATCTGTCATATGTGATGAATCCAATAATGTAAAAGATGAACATAAAATTGTTGAAACCCTAGGATTTACAGAGATCCTTAGCATTCCTGAATTTCCCAAGGATGTGATTAGGATAGTCTTAAGCAGGGTACATGGAGAATTTTTCTGGTTAGATGCAATTCATAAAATTACCAAGGAATCTATCGAAGCAGTGACAGAGTTACCCTCAATCGGTAAAAGGCCAAACAAAACCAAGAAGGTCTCAAATGACCTAGTTACAAAGCTAACTGGTGCTACATCTGATAAAAGGTCCTTAAGAGTCAATGATGTAACCGACACCAATTTAAGGTTTATCAGCATGATGTTAGGGTATAAGGCAACTCATGCAAATAGACTCAATTCAGTTTCAAGTTTATGCATTAAGAGTGCTTATGACATGATTACAGATAATATGAAGATTGATATCTGTGAATGGTTAAAAGATGAGTTGATTGATAACTTAGGCAAGATTAAGAAGGATAGGAAAGGAAATTTTAGGTTTGGAAATCTACTAGTATGCTTGATGCTACATATAACCAAACAGGTTCCTGGTATAGGCTACAAAGAACTTGGATTTGATATATTGGTAGGTAAACAATTAATAGAACTATTAAACAATATGGGAGAAGATAAGGAACAAAATATCCAAGACTATTTTCAAGCACTTAAGGCCAAAATGAAGAAGAGAAACAGATTATCATAAAATATTGTTGACAAATACAAGGATGAAATATGCTTTGTAATTAAAAAGGATGAGATCTGGATGGAAGCAGTCATCCCTAGGACAGTTTGGGTAACAGAAATGGGTTATGAGACATATGACCTTATCATTGAAACATATGCTAAAGCACTTCTGGAAGCACCCAGAGAACCTAAGGAAGAAGTATTTGGTAGTGCAAAAACCATAGAAAGCCAAATACAATCCCATAAGAGAGTAAAAAGGGTTGAAGCAGTTGTAAGAAGAGTTTCTAGACAAGCAAAAGAAATCAAGAATAAAGTAATGGAACAAACCGGTATCATAGAGGATGAGTTAGCAACTCCACAACCTGAAACTCACCTATCACCGATAGGCACATCTTCGGAAAATGACATGCCTGCAACTTTCAAGAGAGAGGAGGACAAGACAGAAACAACAAGCAGTGAGATCTCCGGTTAAGAAAACTACACCTAAGAAAAAGCTGACACCCAAGAAGAAGAAGAGGACTCAACAAAACATGACCCCTCTTGAAAAATTGCTAAATGAAATGACAAAGGAAGGCAAACTAAAGAATGTAAAGAAATTGTATGACACTCTGACTGCAAATGAAAATGAACAAGTAGAAAACAATGTTATACTGCACATGGACATGTATAAGAAATTTTTAATGGAAGTAGTAGATGAATTACCTGAAGAATTGTTTAAGAGATTAGAAGCAAGGAGATAAAAAGTAGTAGAACTTGACAAGAAAATCAAGATAGAAAAGCTACTTGCTGTGTACTCAGTGAACTCACCTAAAGAAATAGATGCTTTAATTGCTGAAGCCAACCGGTCAGTATTTTCTACTGCACACCAGAAAATTGCATTAATGGTTGGAAGAGTCAATGAGGTGACTGAAGAAATAGAAAATGGATGGGATATTTTCCTAGTAGAAAAAGAAAAACAAGAAGAATACATGAGCCACAAACCTATAAAAGTATATCAGAAGGACAAGGACAAGGGTAAAGGTAAAGTTGGTGGACCACCTAGTATCAAAGTTAAAGACAACTTACCCCCACCTCCTTTGATTACTCTGCCGATAACAACAACAACTACAGAAGATCAACCGATAGTTGAAAGTATGGATGTAGAGGATGTCAATCCTAATCCTGAAGTCTTATATATAGTGGATGTTGATACAAAAAAGATCAACATTGTGGTAGACAAAGATACATCTGGTAAGACTGAAATGGCTAGTGAGCCACCAGTAGCTGAGCAAACTGATAACACACAAAAGAAACTGGTAGATGATAACACAAGAGAACAGGTAGAGACACAAACTTAGACTGAAACATGGCAACAATTAGAGAAACAGACAAAGCAATAGGCTCCGGAACAGATTCATGTGGAAACAATGAAACCGACAACTGGAGAAGTAGATAAACCATTGCTTAAGGAAATGCAAACACAAACAGACCTACCAAAGGTCAATACAAGCTTGGTTACTTCCACCACCGGCGGTATTCAGAATGTAGGTTCCTCATCAGCAGGCTATAAATCAACTAATGTGACTGAAGTACTCTTAGATTCAATTAAGAGGATAATATATTGCAGCTCACAAGCTTATAAGGCTATAGATGAAACCATACCAATTTTGAAGAGGCTAGCTCCTAACTGTAACATAGACAATAAGGATTCATTGAGTCAAATTGAAATTTTGTCCAAATACATCAATGAAAACACAGTGACAATTGAGCAAGTAAAGGAAGAGGTATTGAAGGATAAAATGGAAATTGAAAAACAAAAATTCTTTGACGATCAAATAAAGAAGTGTACCAAAGAATTTGACACACTTCTACCGGAACTATGCAACTTACTAAAGGAATTAAAAACTCTGTACAAAGATACTTGCAAGACAAACTTTTTGAAAGTAGACATAGATAAGCAGATGAGCAAGATATAGGAGGAAATCAATAAACTTGCAGACAATTTTGTTAACTCACCAGATACACTATCAGTTTTTGAACAACAGATAACAAATTTTGAGGATGAATTACTAAAGTTGGGAAGAGAAAAGGAGAGAATTGTAAATAAGGCAAATAATTTGAGAATAAGATTGAGTCCAAGATTGGACTATCTAGAATCATTACGGAAGGAAATATCTAAGGCATTAATATAGGGACAAAGAAAACTGATAGAGCATATGCAGCAACTCACCGGTACAGTTCAAAGGATAGAGACAACTATCAGAGACAGTAAAAGTTTATGGAGAGTATAAACTTAATTTTGGCAGATCTATTTCAAATTGTAACTACTCAGTTACAAGGTTAAAAATACAAACTCTACTAACATCTTGACAACCTTTGTCATTGATGCCAAAGGGGGAGTAGTGGAATGAGAAAATTCAATATCACAAGAATCATATGCTCAGGGGGAGCACACATTTTTGGTAACATTTTTGGACTTCACATTTTTGGATACACTTTTGAAATTTTTCATGAGTGTTGCCATCAATGCCAAAGGGGGAGATTGTTGGCACATGCACACTCCAATGAGACATTGAAGGTGATTGAAGGTTTTTTCATTGATGGCAACCTTATAATCCTATGACACCGGCAAGGCACTACACTGGCACTCAGAACATCGACACCGACATAGAGAAAGGAAGCATACTGGCACAAAGGCCGACATGATTTTTGATATATTATATTTTGTTTATTATTGAAAAAATTTGTAAGCTGACTTGATATCATTGTAAAATGACTTATATATATAAGAAATCATTGTAGGACATTTTGTAATAAGGTATATGGATAAGAAAAATTATTAGGCATACCTATTATGTGAAATATAGGTTAAGGGGTATATGTAAAGAATAGAGCAGAAATCGGTACTAAATCTGGCATTGAAGATGCTATTGTAAAGTAGTACAAGTTATTGGATTTGTATAATCCATCATTGTAAGTCAGTGAGACTTCCCATTGAGTAGTGAGCTCTAGGCACTTGGCCTTCCTGCATGTGTAGGCCCCTCTTGTAAGTAATATTCTCTTATTGGCTAGTAAGAAAATATTGTGGGTCACAAATCCCACCGAGGTTTTTCCCACATCGGGTTTCCTCGTTAAAATATTGTGTTATGGTGTGTTTCTTATGTGGTTGCTTTCATTTCTGTTTATTGCATTATTTCTTGCTTATCGGTACACTGTTATAATATGCTCTACATGTTTTAAATCAAGAAATTATACTCACCAGTTAGATACTGATTCACCCCCCCTCTCAGTATCTATGAGAATCCTAACATATACCTCTGGTCCTCGTCAAGTAGTGCTCCATGGCCAGCTAGGCGTATATAGGCCCGATGGAGATTACTTAAGACACCCTAATAAGTTGCATTAGATTAATATTTTCACTCTTATTCTTTTCTCTTTTTTTTTAGAACATATTTTTACTTTATTGGATATAAATCCTTGACTCCTTGGATCTTAAAGCAACTTTTAGAGCAAGGAAGCTTTGAAACTAGGTTGGGGAGCATGGTGGACAATGCTAAACAACCTGATTTTGGATTTTTCACTTGGAAACAAGCTCTATTGGCATCTTCAAGGATTTCATGATGTATCTTAATGTGATGATGGTGCTAGGAAATCAAGTTTGTCTTCACCAATTGAATATCAAAAACTCAAATCATGATTAACCTCTTATACCCCACCTTGGATGAATGTAGGCAAGGATTTCAAAACTATCCAGGGATAAGAAGTTATAAAGAGCTAAGAGTCGAAGTCTCTCAAAAATGTAACCATGTTATGCAAGGAACATCTACCATATCAGAACTTTGAGAATAAATAGCTTCCCCAAATGAAACAAAGAAACAAACAATGACACCAAAACAAAATGAAACAGAAAACAAACAATCAAAACAAATAGACAAAACAAAATAAAACAAAGCAAAGAAAACAAACGACTAAAATATTATGATACAAAGGATCAAGCTCAATATTAGATTAATCAAAATAATGCTTGATAAACTAATCATTGACAGGAAATGGTACAAGCTCTCTAGTTAAGGAGCTCAATCAGAAGGTGTTTTCTCCTAAGATTTCAGAAATTTGGTAAGGACCAAACTATAGCCTTTCAAATTTATGGTGATCAACCTTCTTTTCTTTGGGTTTGTCCCATAAAAGAACTAAGTTGGAGATCCCAAAGGCTTTCACCTTGGCTCTTTTATCAAACTATTGCTTAACGACAAATTGATGCTTAGAGAAATGTTGTAAGGTATTGATCCTACACTCATCAAGTTTCAACAAATTTAGGAGGCGAACTTCTACCTGGTCCCCAATTTCAAGTTCTTTCATTAGTTGGAGGATAGGTATTTGTAAATTGACTGAGAAAACAGGGTTTTTGCCATAGACAAGGTAGTATGAAGAAGTCCCTAGGGCAACCTTAATTCTTGTTCTCTCTGCCCATAGGGAATACTTCAATTGGGTTTTCCAATTGGTAGGGTTCTTCTCAAGAAGTTTCTTAATGACATCTAGGATATTCTTATTAGTAGACTCAACTACTTCATTTCCCTGAGGATAATAATTAGATGAAAACTTAAGAACCACCTTGAAATCATATGCCCATTACATTAATTATGTAGAAGTAAAAGCTTGGTCATTGTCAGATACCAGAGCGAAGGACATTCCAAACCTGGTGATGATATGTCAAGGGATTTAAGGACTGCTTCTGCGATAACATTCTTACATGCTTGGGCTTCTGTCCAGTAGGTGCAATAATCAGTGGCCATCAATATGAACTTGTGCCCTACAGATGAATTGGGTTTAATTACTCCAACAAAATCCAATGCCCATTGGGTGAAGGGTCTAACCTTGAATACTGGTTGAAGGGTGATAGCTATATTTCTTTCTCTAGAAGCCGTTGTCTAACAAGGTTGATAGTGCCTTACATGTTTATGGGTTTCCTTGAAGATACTAGGCTAGTAGTAACCTTCTTTTAGGATTTTGTGTGTTGTTGCATCTACTAACCCATGGCTCGTAACATACTTCCCATGAAATTCTTCAATCATCTTGTTTTCTTCTTGGAGATCTAGACATCTGAGATAGATGCCTTCATAGTTTTTACGATAAAGTGTTGAATCTTTAATCATATGATTGGCAGTTTTGAACCTTAAGGCTCGCCTTTGTGTTGTTGTCAAGCCTTCCTGGCATCTATAATTTAGTAGAATAAATATCAAGTCTGTGTACCAGGGATCTTTCATGAATTACTCCAGGGTGTAGTGTTGGCATTGAATGTGGGGAGAATCAACTGCCATAGCTTGTGACAAATCTCGACCTCTTACCAACCTCATAAGATGCATTTCCAAATCAAGTTCTTAGAGAATAGCCATCCATTTCCCACATTATTCTCCTAGCTCTGAGTTCATTAGCAGTGACTTAACTACTTGGTTTGGTACAATTTCATATATCTTACTCAAGATATAGTGTTTAAATTTCTTAACGACTCTCACCAAAGCGAAAGTCTTCTTCTTAAGAGCAGAATATCTCACCTCCACATTTTTAAAAGTTGAGCTCATGAATGCAATTGGATTTTCATCACCCCTTGTCTCTGTGTTTGGACAACAATGCCAGAATACAACTAAGCAAAATAATATATATAGAATGGCAGAGTGTAATAAATATTGGTCAATACAAGAGCTTCTACAATGGATTTCTTGATCTAGGCAAATGAATCATTTGCTTCTATACTCCATTCTATCTTGGCATCTTTCTTCATCATCTCATTCAATGGTTTGACTGTCTATGCAAATCTAGTGATTAATTTTCTCACAAAATTAATCTTCCCGAAGAAAGATCTCATCTCTTTTTTACTTCCTAGCATTTGCAATTTCAGTAGGGCTTCAACTCGGTTTGGATCAATTAATATTCCTCTTTCGGAGATCAGAGGACAAAGGAGATTCTCTTTAGAAACCCCAAACACACACTTCTTGGGATTAAGAGATATCCCATACTTTCAACATCTTTCTAAAACTTTACACAGGTGGTCTGGATGATCTTTCTTGACTTTAGAGAATATGGTGAGGTCATCCATATATATGATGATGCACTTGCCAATCAACTCCTTGAAGGCGGTATATGTTTCTCTTTGAAAGGTTGCACTAGAGTTTATCAAGATAAATGACATCCAATGATATGTATAAGTACCCCATTTAGTAGTGAATACTATCTTTATGCAATCTTCATAGTTGACTAGTGCTTGATTGTATCCAGAATAACTGTCAAGGAAGGACATCATTTGTAAACCATTTATAATTTGCAATACCTCTTCCAACGAAGGCAAGGGATAGTTGTCCTTTTCTTATGCCTTGTTAAGATTATGGAAGTCAACACATATCCTAATCTCTCCATTCTTTTTCCTTATGGGCACAAGATTAGCCACCCAGGTGGAGTGGTGAACTGGGAAAATATTCCTAACAGTAAGCAATTTTTGAACTTTTTTGAAAATAAGGGGCTCTATAAATGAATTGATAGGTTGTTGCTTCTTCCTGAATGGTTTTGTGTTGGGTTTTAATGGTATAACATGTGTAATAATAGATGTATCAAATTTTTTCAGGTCTTCATACCCCCATGCTATAACATCAATATACTCCTTGAAGATTTGTAAGATTTTCTCCCTCTCAGTGGGAGTGCAAATCTTCCCAATGTAAAATATCTTAGATCTTGAGCTTCTTGACCAATATTGTGTCATTCATATATTCCATCATCTGAATCAGTGGTCAATCTCTCTTTTACCCTAGGATCAGATTCAAACATGCATTCCAAGGTGACCATGCCTTTGAGGACAACATTAGTTTAAATATTAAAAATATCCTCATTACTTTCTTCATCAATGGTGTATGGTCTATCATCTTCATCTATGATTTGTTCCTCAAAGGCATCAGAATTAGCAAAGAAAGATAGAATATGTTTATTACCTTCAAAGACTTGAAAATGAGTAATATTATTTGGGATAGCAAGTGTTGGGACCAATTCCATAGAAAATCTTTTCAAATGAGACTGACTTACTGGTTCCAACATACTTGCTGCTATGGCTAGTGCATCTGATATACCATTTCATCTTTGGGGTACCAACTAGATGTTGAAAGTAACAAAATCTTCAATCAGCCCCCATACATGATTCCTATATGATACAAGTCTCTTATCATGACACACATATTGGCTTCTTACTTGTTTGACCACCAACTCAGAATCTCCTTGTACCTTCAAACATTTAAGTCCTTTCTTGAGGGAAAAAAGGAGTCCTTTAATCAATGCTTCATATTCTATCATATTATTCATACAAGGGAATTGGAGGCCATAAGAAGCCAGAAAATCTTTCCCTTTACGATCAGTTCATTCCACTCTTGATCTACTTCCTTGTTTGGATCTGGATCCATTAAATTTGAGAAGCCAAATCTCACCTTTAATTTTCTTACTACCTTTCTGCTCGGGTCTAGTAGTCATTAGGGTATGAGTCACCTCTGGCACTTGTTGGTGTTCTCCAAGGACTGTATCTTCACTAATCTGAATTTGCTTTACCACTAGTGTCTATATTTCTAGAATAATTTTAGTTGTGGTAGGGATGGGCTACTGAAGTGGATCTTCTATAGAAGGTTTAATTGAGTTCATAACTTGTTCATCTTCTCCCTCTTTATCAACTTCTACTTTAGAGTCTTCTTGATAAGGAATTACGATTTTGGAGTCCAACTCTTCACTTTCCTTTGGTGCAGTGCTGTAATTAGTTTCTTCATCAAGAGAAGGATCCATCAATTTCATAACTTCATTTCTATAAGCAATGCATGCCACCTTTTAGTGTTCTAGGTGGTGAATTCTACACCATTGGTGTAACATCAAATCTTTGAGCCAAAGTTCATTTCCTAACAATTGCATCCCTTGCCACATTTTCATAGCAAATTTCTTGATTCTCTTCATCTGATCAAGAATCCAACTTCTTGTGGCTTGGATATAGGTGGAGTTGTGAAAGTTAAAATTTCATTCATTTTGTATACTCCAGGGCTTACTTCAATGTTAGCTACCTCATTAGTGGCTTCGTAATCAATAATCAGCTTCTTCAATCTAGGTTCACTATCAATCTATATCTGTTTACTTATCCCTTTCCATGGAAGTTATAGATAGGTGAAGCATGTAAAAAAGTATCCTCCTAGAGTCTTAGACCAATCTCTATTGAGTAGCATCCTGTATACCTTGGGTATGTCAACAACTTGGATATCTATGTAACGGGATACTTAGGGATCAATGCCCAATTGAATGTAAACATATTTTAATTCTCCAATTACATTGACTTCAATTCTATGTAGCTCCACCACTTTGATGTTGGTACAAATTGGATTGAGGCCCAGTTTCTAGAAAATGGTGTAAGGCATTACATTCCTTTATGCTCCTGAATCCACCAAATAGTTGTGTAAGTTCTTCCCAAAGATTTTTATACTTAACAAAAATTGAGGGTTCTAAGTGTTATCAGGGCAGGAGACTACATTTACATCTTCTATTCCTGCCATTTTGACTTCATGGCCTTGGGCCTCCAACTGATCAAGTTTGTTAAGGAGAGCTTCCTTCTACTTGGGGCAATATTGTAATACTTCCAAGAGAGACATTGTGGTAGCAGTATTCTCTATTTCTCTGGTGACATCATACGACCTCTTGGTAAAATATTCTTGACCCTTTTCACCTTTAGTTTTAATCCTTGGAAGGGTGGAGGTAGATTGCTACTTGCAGTTGGGTTTGGTGGGACTTGGCTGTCTTTGGGAGGAATCGGTGTAGTAAACAACACTTTTGCTTGACTCCTTAAGTTATAGTTATTATTTGTTGTAGCATCCTAAAATTGCGACACTTGCAATTTCGACCGCATTTGGGTCTTCACGATGGCGACACAACACTAAACCTGAATGGAGACCCCGAAACTTGCTCACGACACCAAAAACTGCATTTTTCCAGCACCCTGGCCTGATCCTCCTTGCACCCTGCTGTCCTGGGAGGTAGGACCAGAGCGCCCAGTGCCCTGGTCCCCCAGGACCATGGCGCCCAGCGCCCTAGTCCCTGGCCCTATTTTGGGCCCGGTCTCCTATGGGACTTCGGGCCTTTTTGTTTGCAATTTGGAAAATAACATTTCCTGGTCGGCCTAAGGTTGGGAAAATCAGTCTTTTAACCCTAATTGGCAAGTATATAAACTACTTTTCCTCTCTCATTTAGAGGAGGAGGAAAAAAGGCATGGAAACGATATTCAAACATTCAAGTATTCAAGCATTCAAACATTCAAGCAATTGATCATTCTAAGTCTCCATTCAAGGCTAAGTGTTGCATTCAAGACAAGGATTCAACCATTGAAGAGGAGATCACATACTACAACATACAAACATACAACATACAACAACATCTATACCTTCGCATATAAGGATACAAACATCCTTACAACAAGGTATTAGTACTTGTTTTACATTACATTTACAGCCATTTCTCATTTCTTGGTTAATTCCAAAACCGGGGTTTGACCTAAGGGCAAACCCCTAATCCCTAACCCCCCAGTCATCTTTGCTTTTCTGTGTGTAGGTTGCAGGTACGCGGCTGAAATTGAAGATCTGGAATCCTTGTACAAAGATGAACAGATCCCCCTTCGTTTCGCGGATTTTTCGGAGGACCGTGTGCACGCCGGGCGCCATCGTCCTGTCAACTTTCGTTCAAATTTGCAGAACAACACCGTCTCGACATTTTACTGCTAATTCCAGGTCCGCAGCTTCATATCATATCCCTATCTCAGTTTATAAGCAAATCTTTCTCACTTTCTATGCATTCATAGTTCAATCTTTCTATCTACATTCTTTACAAAAGAGGGTATCCTTGCTATCACAACCCTTGAAACTCATATAGAATCCAATCTTGCATTGCGTGGGATTGGCTCTTGTGGGTTTCAACCCCTCTTTTGAATGTAAAGTCTCCCCTAAGTGAAAACCATCAACCCTAGTGACTCTCCCTTCTCTATCCTCGGAGTTGGGGAGGGGAGAACGACTAGGGTTCGATTTTTCCGCTTTACATTTTGGTGAACCCGACGTGAACATCCTTTCTGATTATTCATAGTTAGATCTGAAAATTGGATTCCTTGATTACATTTTCCATGTTTGATCTTTTGCAAAATTTTAGAGGTTAATTGCATAAAAACCCTAAATTTTCTTTTTAAGAAATTAAACTTGTGAAATGTTTAATTGTTAATGCTTGTTTCAGATCTGCCCTTCTATTACAAATTATCAATTCATATTTGTGCTTTAATTTTGAAAATTAAGTGGTTAAGTGTCAAAACCCTAATTTTTGAAACCTTCTTGATTCAACCTTTGACTGATAATTTCATTGATCAAAACATCTCCAAATCGGCTGTAACTTTGGATTCCGCAATAAAATCACAATATCTTTCATCCCTGAAAATTTGGAAAAAAGTTGCGAGGACCGTGTGCACCCCGAGCGCCTTCGTCCCCGACATTTTTTTCGAAATTTCGGGAGTTAGATCTTACTGTATTTTTCTGCTAAAATCCAGAATTTTGGCTGATTTTATCAATTTTAACACTTTCAAAATTACAGTCAAAGTTGGTCTAGCGATTGTTTGGATTAAGGCTTCTAATCATTCAAAAATTGTTGAAACTGAAATTCATGTCAAAATTGTGTTTCTTACAGTCCTAAATCTGAAAAGTGTGTTATCATTCATTCAAAATTTCAGTGATTTATTCAAATTTTTTGCAATTTGTGACTTTTGAAATTAAGTGCTTAATTACAACAACTTTGATTTCCGCTTTCAAAATTGAATTTTGCGTGAAATTGAGTCAACTTTCAAATTTCAAAACTTGCATTGCTTTTGGTATTCCCTCTAAAATCATAAAATTCAAAATTTCAGTTTCCCTCTCTTTTTCAAAATTCAAATTTTGCATTTTTCGACAATCTTGGTAGGATTCAATTTTGAGATTGCAACTTTAATTTTGCCTATCTATAGATCGTAAAATCCCTCAATTTTTTCAAGCTAGCTGTAAAATCATCATAACTTTCATCCCTGCAAATTTCGAAAAAAGTTGCGAGGACCGTGTGCACCCCGAGCGCCACGGTCCCGGACATTTTTTTCAAAATTTCGGGAGATTGTCCTGATTATATTTAACAGCTTAAATCTAGGAGATTGGCTGATTTTACTAAAATTTGCTACCTCTAAAATTCAAAATGTTCTCTCTCTCTTTAGTGCATGAGTTTTACAACAATAAGCCCTACTTACACTATTCCCGTTAGACGAAGCCTTAGGATTAAGTCCTTCCAAGGTTTAATTACTGAGGAGATGGAACCTAATTTGAATGGTCTTTTTAACGAGGACATGGGTAATTCCTCTAATCCTCTTAATGATGAAGAAGCTCTCCATGAGGTTTCTATAGAACAACTTTCAAAATTGGATGACCAATTTGATGATTTTGGACAATGGATATCTCAAGAATACCCTGATAGTCAAGCTCTTCCTTTAATTGAGGGTCTAAAACATATGCTTCAAAGTGATAAGAATGGAATTGATATTTT
The DNA here is from genome assembly GCF_030272615.1 of Cryptomeria japonica. Taxonomy (NCBI): domain Eukaryota; kingdom Viridiplantae; phylum Streptophyta; class Pinopsida; order Cupressales; family Cupressaceae; genus Cryptomeria; species Cryptomeria japonica. Next base: position 222,014,821 of record NC_081405.1, read on the forward strand.
GCGTGGTATTGCACACATTGTGGATTCAAATGTGATGCCTATGAAGAGTTGTGCCGAAACCTTAGGTTATACACAACCTCCTACTCAAGACAATCATTCTATTCCTTTGACGACTCCTATTGCTAGTATACCTACTTTTACATCAAACATAATGACTACTTCAATACAAGACATTCCTCCTATGATCACTAATCATGGGGGCAATCCTTCTTCTTCAATCAACCCTCTTCCTTCATTCAATCCAATTTCTTCATTCATTCCTTCAATAAGTGTTCCTATTATATCACCACAAATGAACATGACGCAAGGGGGCAATTCGTTTAATCATTCCATTCCTCCTTGTAGTGTTCCTCCTGTCCAATCATCTCCTATGACTAACTATCATAGTGTCCCACCACCTTACTCTCTACCTTCTTTCAATAACATAACACCTCCATTACAATCTAACACGTCTAATATGAACTCTTTGACTGAAGCGACCATTAACAATCTTGCACAAACTGTCTCTTCTTTACAGCAACAAATTGCCTCTATGAATCAATCTAAGTTTAGTGTGCCCACATTTGATATTGCGAGTCCACTCTCTTTTGACATTGTTCAAGCTATTCCCCCTAAACATGTTGAAATTCCGCATTTGGAGCTTTATAATGGTAAGGGTGATCCTCTAACACATGTTAAGACCTTTCAAACAATATGTACTGATTTTGCTTATGACCAAAGGTTGCTTGCAAAACTGTTTACTAGAACATTAAGAGACAAAGCCCTACAATGGTATTGCTCGTTGCCTTCCTATTCTATTACTTCTTTCGAACAACTTGCAAATGCTTTCATTCAACAATTTCAAAACAATATAAGTCCTAAAGTTACTTTGATTGATTTAATGCATTGTAAACAAGGTGTTAAAGAAAAAGTGACTGATTTCATTGGTAGATATAAGCATTTGTATGCTCAAATTTCTTTTCCAGTACTTGACAATGATATTCAAAGAATTTTTATTTCTAATTTACAAAAAGACATTAGAGAAAAACTCTTATTTTCTGAGTTTACTTCTTTCCAACAGTTGTGCGCAACTCTTCACAATTATCAACTGACTGTGAGTCAAATGGAACAATCACATCCTATGGCTCCGAGTGATAAGGGTGATAGTAGTCAACAACCATTTGGGAAGTTTAAACCGAACAGAGAGTCCATTAAATTCAATGAACACATCATCAACAACAATGTGAATGCAGCATCAGGTGTGTCTCCTATTTCTAAGTTTTTCAAGAAAGAAAGAAATTTTACTCCTTTGAATGAATCATTGCATAGTATTATGAATAAGTTATTGGAACAAGATGTGCTTACTCTTCCTCCTATAAGGCAAATTGATCCTGCAAAGATTAATTCACCTTATTTTGATAACAAATCTTTTTGTCAATTTCATTGTCAACCTGGGCATGATACTGAAAAATGTTTTTCTTTAAAGGGTAAAATTCAAGATTTGATTGATAATAATACTATTTCTATTTCTGGAGTGAATGATAAAGGCAATACATCTGTAGCTCCTCCTAACCAAAATCTTCAGATTTTTACTGATCCATTGCCTTCTCATACCTCTAATGCGATTGATACTACTGATTCCTCTGTCTCACCTGATGATCTTGTGTCTATGACTCCGAATGTGATTAACTTTGTGGAGCAGCAGAAAATCCCTAAAGAACCTTCCATCACCTTTGATTCTAGTGAAACTATCAGGGCACCTGATGGTCCTTTATATATAGTTGCAAAAGTCAAAAATACACCTTGCCGTGGAGTGCTTATTGATCCTTCTTGTATGGTTAATATCATTACTGAAGAATTTCTTTTTACTTTGCAATTGAATCAAGTGATCTATGATGAAACAAATGTGGTTGTGAAACTATTTGATGCATTTTCTTCTCCTGCAATTGGTTCTATTACATTACCTATCGAGGTCCATAATAAATCCCTTGATGTGGACTTTGCTATTATTCCATCTTCTGAACAATTTCGTGTGAAGCTTGGCTATTCTTGGCTATCTTCCATGAAAGCTATTGCTTCTCCTATTCACAAGTGTTTGAAATTTCCCCATAATGGTGAAGTTGTTACTATCAATCATAGTCTCTTTAAACTAGCTGAAAGAATTCCTAGTGTTCCTATTGATTATCTTTGGCCTAAACAATTCCAGTCTCTTCCTCCGTGAAGTGATCATCTTTTCAAATCTTATCAAAAGTGGAAAAAAGATATGATCCTGTCTCTAAGTGAACCTAGAACACCCAAACATGACATTCCTATCATTCTTGAGAAGGAAGTTCTCCCTTTGAAAGATAAAACTAATGTCTTTCCTCAAGAAGATTCCCAACCCATCCCTATGGATGTGACTATGCCTATATCTAATAAACTTCCTAAAAGTAGACCTATCCCTCCTCGTCATGATGGACTTGGTCTCCTTCCTAAACCAAATATTCCTCCCTTATATGGAGCAGTTCCTCCTCCTTCCTTTTATAGAGAGAAGAGACCTTCCTCTTCTCCTATTGTTCAACCTAAGAGACCACAACCTAAACACCCAAATGAAAAGGATGAGAACATTCCTCCTCCTCAATCTCCTAATCTTCCTACTAAGACTAGACGAAATCGTTCTGCACGTGAACGTCGACGAAAGCGTCGTCTTAGAGCTCAGGCAGTTGCTTCTCAAACTTTGCAATCCCCAAAAACACCTTCAACAAGCATTATTCCATTTTCTCCCCAGCCGACGATTGAGCCGAAATCTCCTAAACATAAGATGCATGATGGTCTTGATCCTATGCGAGTTAAAGATCCCATTTTTATAAATCTTGATGATGATATAGATGAAAATGTTATTCATGATGCAAATGTTACTCCTGTTCATTCTGATAGTGAATATGAATATGTTGATGTTGATAACCATTTATCTAACGCATTTTCTAAAGCACTTATCCTAGCTCCTAGACAAGAACACCGCGGCTTGGGATATGAACATAGCCCTTGTTTGGATCTTGTGATAGCTCCATCTGTTGTGTTGGATGTTCCTTCTCTAGCGTGTTTCCTACCTTCTCGAAATACTAATCAGCAAGATCGGGGGGTAGATGACGTGCTAGACTAGTTTCATTAGCATAGCAGATTCTCTCCTCCTCTCTTCCGTTACTTCTTCTATGTGTTATTCTCATTCTTCTATTTGTTGTCCTTAGTGTTGTCTACTTGAGGACGATGCAAAGCATTGAGATCTCTTGATCTCTCTCATGTTGACTCAAAAGACACATGTGTTCCCTTCTTCTAGGTGACCTTCCTTGATTGGGGAATGAAGAACAATTATGCATACATACATATGATATACATGAATTATCATACAGCATACTGACCCCAAGGAAAGCGAAGTCACCTCGTGCTTTGTGTTTTGTGTCTATTATCCTTGGGTTTATCTCACACTTGGGGGCTAAATCCTTGTGATAACGTGCTCCTTTCTCATTTCTTACATGTATCACTACCTTAAAGAAATCACCCCCGGTGAGGCGTGTGCGATCGCTTTAACGTAGGGGGGCATACATCCCGTCCATATCTTTTCAAGATACTTGAAAATTTCTTGACAAATTTAGCTTTGCCTTGAAAATTTTTGATATCTTTCTTGCATGACTCATAGTGAGGGAACCTTACTACTGACAGTCATGGTTCTCCCTCGTGATCTTCCCTTTTACTTTGTCAATCGAAGTCGTAAGATCCTTAGTCCACTGGGGGCTTGGTGTATCTTGCCTCCTTGACGTGGTGAAAGTTTTTCAATGTTGTTTCCTTGTACTTTACCGGAAGTATTGGCATACGCTTATACTCCCGCTAAAGTGGGGGCTAAATGTAGCATCCTAAAATTGCGACACTTGCAATTTCGACCTCATTTGGGTCTTCATGATGGCGACGCAACACTAAACCTGAATGGAGACCCCGAAACTTGCTCACGACACCAAAAACTGCATTTTTCTAGCACCCTGGCCTGATCCTCCTTGCACCCTGCTGTCCCGGGAGGTAGGACTAGAGCGCCCAGCGCCCTGGTCCTTCAGGACTAGGGCGCCCAGCGCCCTGGTCCCCCAGGACCATGGCACCCAGCGCCCTGGTCCCTGACCCTATTTTGGGCCCGGTCTCCTATGGGACTTCGGGCCTTTTTGTTTGCAATTTGGAAAATAACATTTCCTGGTTGGCCTAAGGTCGGGAAAATTAGTCTTTAATTGGCAAGTATATAAACTAGTTTTCCTCTCTCATTTAGAGGAGGAAAAAAGGCATGGAAACGATATTCAAACATTCAAGTATTCAAGCATTCAAACATTCAAGCATTCCTTCAAGCAATTGATCATTCTAAGTCTCCATTCAAGGCTAAGTGTTGCATTCAAGACAAGGATTCAACCATTGAAGAGGAGATCACATACTACAACATAGAAAAATACAACATACAACAACATCTATACCTTCACATATAAGGATACAAACATCCTTACAACAAGGTATTAGTACTTGTTTTACATTACATTTACAGCAATTTCTCATTTCTTGGTTAATTCCAAAACTGGGGTTTGACCTAAGGGCAAACCCCTAATCCCTAACCCCCCAATTGTCTTCGCTTTTCTGTGTGTAGGTTGTAGGTACGCGGCTGAAATTGAAGATCTGGAATCCTTGTGCAGAGACGAACAGATCCCCCTTCGTTTCGCGGATTTTTCGGAGGACCGTGTGCACGCCAGGCGCCATCATCCCGTCAACTTTCGCTCAAATTTGCAGAACAGCACCGTCTCAATAGTTTACTACTAATTCCAAGTCTGTAGCTTCATATCATATCCCTATCTCAGTTTATAAGCAAATCTTTCTCACTTTCTATGCATTCATAGTTCAATCTTTCTATCTACATTCTTTACAAAAGAGGGTATCCTTGCTATCACAACCCTTGAAACTCATATAGAATCCAATCTTGCATTGCGTGGGATTGGATCTTGTGGGTTTCAACCCATCTTTTGAATGTAAAGTCTCCCCTAAGTGAAAACCATCAACCCTAGTGACTCTCCCTTCTCTATCCTCGGAGTTGGGGAGGGGAGAACGACTAGGGTTCGATTTTTCCGCTTTACATTTGTATTCTGAAAGGCTTGTGTATCATAAACCTGTGGCTCTGCCAAAGATTCTCCTTCAAATTCCTGGCATAGGAAAGTATTTACCAGCATCGTAGTATTGACTTTCTTAGGTTCATTAGTGGAATATTCTCTCAGTTGTGAGTCAACTTTGCAATTATGATTATCTTCTCTATTTGAGCATAGTTAACTTCTAAGTATGATGCCGTATCATGTAACCTATACCAATTAGTCATTAAATTAATGTCAACCATATTAACCATTTGAGTCTGATTAGGATTATCTCTTGCATCAAGATGATCATGGTTTACACCCCCATTGTTAGGACCAATATTCTACTCTCTATTGTATGGTTTGGGCTTGTATCTTTTATTTTGGTTTTGATTTTGATAACTTGGTTGGTTGTTATACGATTGAGATCGGTTATACCCTCCTTATGCGTTCATCCTTAATTGGCCTAAATCAATAGTGACTTGGGATAGCATTTTCTTCAATGCCTCTACCTCAGTTGAGAGGTGTGAACCTTGGTCAGTCGATGTTGAAGTTTCTTGATTGGCGAAAACTGTGTTAGGAGGATTATATGGTTGTATGGTTCCATGTGGGGCAGCAACATTGGGGCTAGTCTATTGTAAAGCTTGAGCTACAAATTGTTGGTTTACTTATTGATTTGATGTTGGTTGTGGTTCATATAATGGAACTAGATTCAAAGTTGGTGCTCCAACTGGTGTTGATGATGATACCCCTAGAAGCTAGTTGTAGTTTCCATAACTCATGCCAGTAGGAATGTTGTGTCCAATTCCTCTAAGAGTTTGATTCAATTCTTGATTCATTTTGATAGCCAAGGCATAAACTTTTGCCAATGTGTCTCTCTTAGCCTCAGCCATAGTTTGTTTGATAAACATTGCACTCCAAGGGTCTATGGCCCTAAATTAAGATTCGATAACTACCTGTTGCTTGACTTGATAAGGAGGTTGAAGTCTCTTGTAAGCTCTCTAAAAGCTTGTATTAAAGGTAGTCAAAGGTTCATTAGGCAACTTTTTCAATTAACCGAATTGATGGTAGAGGGTTGTTGGGTCTACATATACCCAAAATTGGGCAATGAAAGCTTTTTCCAAAATATCCCAACTGGTGACAGAGTTGGCAGGAAACATTAAATACTAGTTATACTCATTATCTCTAAGTGAATATGGGAAGAGTTGACATACTACATCCTCATGCTCAATATGGTTATGAACGACCGCATCCTTGAATGCTTCAATATGCTCTTCTGTTGTCTCGAGTCGCCCAAACTCATACTTGCTACAAAATTTGTCTGGGTTTCTAGGAAGATCATGAATTCCTCTGGGTATTTCTCCTAATGGTGTATGAGTTTGATTAAAAAATTCCATTTGTGATTGCGTTGGATTGCAACTTATGAAAGGTGCAACGATGGGTTGAGGACTAGGGATTAGCTGGTTTTCTATGTTGGATTCAGATTATTGCACCAGTGGGTCTATTGAAGACTATCCTTTAGCTTTGTTTCTCTTCTTCCTAGTCGTAGGTCCTAACTCTACAAAGTCTAATGGAGAATAATTTCTCCTAATAACTTTATGGAACCTCTCTAGAGAGAAGGATGATATACGCTCCAACTTGATACCTCAATTTCTCCATGGTTGAGGGTTTCTTTGGGCAAGGATTTGCCTTTGTGCTCCATCATCTATGCGTTTACCCTTTTGTGTTTCATTATTAACCACTTCTCGCATATGTAAACAATCACTATAATTATTTCTATTGGTACTGTGTGTCGGAAAAGTGGGGTAAGGAAAAAAAAAATCAGTTTCAAAGGTCTTCACACACCAATGGGACTCTTGGTGCAGGTTATGGAGCTATATTGAATAACTCAATTTCCCAAGGGGTGTTCCATTGTTCTCTATCTCACAGGATCCCTCAAGTCAATGCCTTTTCTCTTGGATCACTAAGAAATGTATCTTAGGAATGACAACTCCAAGAATGAGTGATGTTTGATTAATTTAGCATGAATGCATTCCTAGATATGCATGATATTGAATCTATGATGATTTAAACTAGCATAAAAGATGATGATATGATAAGATAAAGGATTAGTAAACTTATCCTAGCATGATATACTAGTCTAACATGGATATGCTATGATATTGAAATTCTTCTAAAATTCTATTAAGATGATTTATATCAAAGAGAGACTATATGCTTAGTAAAATGACTATAGATTAGATGCATGAAAGTTGGATCTCAAAATGAGAGAATGAGAGCTCTATTTATAGGAAAAATAGGGAAATGGATGGTCAAGATTGAGAAATCTTAACAAGGGCCAGGATTGAAAGTTAATCAATCCATGTTTACAATTCTCACCAATGAAATGATGACAATTGTCAACAAGAGGTTGCTTGAGAGGTGATGTAAGAAGCATTAAATGCTTGAGAAGACATGAAGGTTACCTTAGTTGGTAAGGTTATGGTTAGGATAGGGTCATCCATTGGATAAAGCTTTTATCCAAGGGGTAAAATCTTGTGCAAAGGTTAATGTGATAACCAAGGGTAAAGCCATGAGTGCCTGATGAGACCCCTAGGTTAGATGAAGGTTGAGTTAGGCAAAAAGTCTCTAACCATGTCATAAGGGTGAGTTAATGATTAATGGTTTGGAAGACTTTGGAGACAAATTTGTAAGAGTCCTTCCAAATTTGGGGGAACTAAACAAGTTAGCTTGTTGAAGACACAAAGCCTTTATTGCTTTTGGAAGACTTTCTTTCAAATTTGAGAAGTGACATCCTCAAATTTAGGGAAAAGGATATGATTGGAAGGATTAGGCTAATTGATTAGGATTAGATGGGTTCTAGAAGAATGCTTTAGGAGGCAAGTGGGAGATGTAGGATTTTGCAAGTGGATGGAGGGGAATTTTTAATTAAAATAAATTACTTTATTTCAACAAAAATAGATGCAACTTGCATAAATACAAGTGGGGGATTTAAATAAATAAATTCGATTTATTTACTTACAAGGATCAATTTAATTAAAAAGGGGAAAGGGGAATTAATTAAATGAAGTGATTTATTTAATTAAAGGTTAGGAAAGGCTTAGGTGAACTTAATTAAATAAATTAAGTAATTCATTTAATTAAATAGATGAATGGGGAGAATTTAATTAAATAAAATTTAATTAAATAGAGGAATGGGGTAAAAATGAATATTTTAGAAAAGTGGTCATTTTTATATGTCTACATTTTGCCCCTCTTTGAAGTGACGTGTGTGCACATGTTGATTCAAAGAAAAGTTCGCCGAATATGATGCTTGTGTCGAAATGTCTATATGATGTCATGTGTCAAGATGTTGATTTGATGCCGCAGATTGATGATGCCCCCTAGGGAGATGAATCAATGATTTTGAAAAATGTGTTGATTTGATGAGTGTTTTTGAATTAATTGCATTTTGAATATTTTGATTGTGTTGAATGCGGTTTAATTGATTCATCTCCCAAAAATGATGTTGATAAGATTGAAAGTGAGAAAAATGAGAAAAATACATGCCCCACTTACTAACCTTGATTGACTTTTACCCTATAAAAAGGTAAAAAGTGATTTTATTCTTATCATTTACACATTTGTCTCCTTGTGATAGTGACACTTGACCTCTGACGAAAATGTCGGTTCCCTATGCTTCCCACCGATTCGAGTGTGTTCGTCGATACTAGAGGCCCGTGATGTATGGTCCACCTGTAAGTGATCTAAATTTTGCCACGTTTTTGATTGATTTTGTTTATTTTGATCACGTTTTCATTTTTTTTCTTGAAAATTTTCTATTTTAGCGTGTAGGGTCATTGTTATAGCACATACGATAGATAGGTTAGCGCGTAGGGTTAACCTAGTTAGGTTAGCGTTAAAGTTAAATTCTATAGCGTGTCAGCAAGTTAGTGTAGCGCGTCTAGTCTTTTAGCGCATTGGGTGGACAGGTTAGCGCTTAGGGGGAAAATGATAGCACATCTAGTAGAGTAGCACATTGGGTTAGCAGGGTATCGCAATGGCAAAACCAGTTAGTGCATAAAGGGATTTAGCGTGTAGAGTAAAGTGCCTGGTGCATTGGTGAAGAAAGATAGTGCATAAGCAGCAACTTAGTATGTAGGAGGTCTTCTTTTGCGCATAAGGTCCAAAAATGGGTGAAGAAGGTTTAGAAGAATGCATCAAGGTTCGAATAGATTAAGTAGATGGCTTAGGGGTTGCTAGGTGCCTGCTGAGTGTTTTGAGCTATGTATTGAGCCAATGTTTTGCCTATTGTGATAATGCCCGATTTTGATGTTTGAGTCTACTGTTTGAAATTGCTTCTGATATAGATTGCCCAATTGAGTGAATGTTTTGGTGAGGATCCTGATGTTCTTTTGAGGTGGATCTGTGATTGTTTGCCTTACGATATGAATTTGTTGTCCGATATGAGTTCTAATTGTTGATGTCTGATATGATTCCTGATGTGATGCATGCGATATGGATATTGAGTTGCTTACATTATGGATCTTGGATTTTTGATATGGTGCTTTGATTTTTGATATAATGCTTACGTTATGGATCTTTGATTTTTGATATGGTGCTTTGATTTTTGATATGGTGCTTTGATTTTCGATATGATGCTTACGTTATGGATCTTTGGTTTTTGATATAGTGCTTTGGTTTTTGATATGGATCTTGATGTGATGCATGTGTTGTTTCAAGTTGATTTTGTTTTGATTGGATATATTGGATAGACATGGGAATTGATGATGGAAATTTGTGGTTTTGCAGGCACAACTTGGCATACTCGAGTCACGAGAGCGATTTCCAAGACCATGGGCATTGATTCTGTGGTTATCATAGGCTGATAGAGATGTGATTGAGAGGTGTGGGTTATCCTCTTTATTAGACATGCCTTGGTATATCATTAACCAGGGTTTGTTGACAAATTTAGCAGAGAGGTGGCACAGTGACATGAACACCTTCCACTTGGCCACATGAAAGATGACAGTCACACTAGAGGACTGTTATCGGATTTACGGGTTCCTGTGATTGGGGATTTGTTGTTGTACGAGTAGACTGAGGAGGGTGGGAAAACGCTCTCAATCTCATCTTCCATGATGATCAAATTAGTAGATATTAGATCCCTTGGTAGGAGTTCTGGATTTTGATTATGCTCCACTACCCTCAATACTAGTAAGTTTCATAGGTGGATTTTTGTGTCCCAACCGTAGGTCAAAGGGACTAGTCATGGGCTCGGGATTGGTGTTGGAGGATATGGTGATGTAAGGACATAGGTTTGCATGGGGTCCTATATGTTAGCCCACCTTTACAGGGAGCTTCACCAGATAGTGTATCTAGGATACACGATTTTATCAGTGGGGGTGACCTTATTATAGGTGTGGGCTTGGGAGCATATTCTAGCAGTGAGGCCACTTGCAGACAGGGATAGGCGAGTTGGTCGGGTCTATGTTTATGGTTATACAGGTATAGTTATCTAGCGTAAGGTGGGAAAACTAGAGCATTGGCGTAGGGTACTGGATGATATTGATACAGTCATTTGGAGACCATACATGGATTGTGAGGTGTAGGTTGAGGATAGGCTAGAGATGTCCTATGTGTATATGTTGAGATATCTGATTGGGCGGACGCCCTTCATCATTGAGAGATTCTTACATAACTATGTTCAGCGGCAGTATGGTAGACAACAGGGGATGCCATAGGGAGCATGTTTATATGCTCACCGGAGATAGGATGTGCTAGAGTGGGGCTCCACTGTAGATAGTGCAATGGCTATAGAGGAGTACATGCTACTAGCATGGCAGATTTGGGATTACAAGGCCGAAGTTGTGGATGCTGGGATGACAAAGGAGTTCTTGGCTTACTTTGTGGTACACACAGTGACACACATATCGAATCTGATAGAGATGCTACCTACCTTTAATTATGATGAGGATGAGTAGCCAAAGAGGTGAGGAGGAGCAAGATAGAGAGATGAGGAGTGAGAGGAGGTATGTGAGGGATGTGGAGATGATGGAGGAGGTGGTGGAGGAGGTAGGAGAGGAGGAGATGGTGGATTAGATAGAGGGAAAGGAGGAGATGGTCGAGTAGGAGGAGGAGGTAGACTAGATAGAGGGATGGGAGGTGGTGGAGTAGGTGGTTTAGACAGAGGAGGTAGACTCCTTCTAGGTACTAGCGGGGTTGGTAGGGTAGAGGCCTTGCTAGCTGCCGTGGGTGGGATGGAGGAGGAGATCTGATGTTTTACCTCCACCAATGCCTCAGATAGGGACAGGTGTAGGTGGAGTTACCACCCAAGTACCAGTACAGATTAGGATACCTACCCATCGGTAGGATGTACAGATTAGGGCACTACAGGTCATAGTGCAGGAGTTGTAGGCATAGGTACTAGCGCAGCAGTGTCAAATTACACAGATTATGACAGAGCGAGATACAGAGAGATAGCACAGGGGCTAGGTAGAGGATATTTCTGAGAGATTGAAGAGAGTGACGACCGATGCCCCAATGCGGGATACACTGAGAGAGATATGGTACACGGCCAAGGAGGCCGAGTACTACAGGTGTTTATATGAGGAGCTAGTCCTTAGAGAGCCCAAAGCGTCGAGCTATACAACTAGTCGATCTGTTTGTAGTTAGTTGAGGATAGAGAGCCAAGGTGTTAAGGGGCCTTCCCTACGTGATCGACCTGGTGGAGATCCAAGAGTTGGGACATCTACTACGAGATCGTTAGCCTCAGGAGATAGTCATACCTGAGAGACTTGTCTCTATTGTATTTTGATCATTTTGGTATATTGTGACAAACATGATATCCCTTGTATATTTCGACCATATATATATATATATATAGCACTGATTTTTCTGATCCACATGTGATGTGTTAGTTTATGATATGCATTGATATGATGTTTATATGATGATGATGTCATGCTTAGATAAATTCTCTTGATTTTGATTATGACATGATTATTTGATTTGTGATTTTGATAAGCAAAAATGTGATGATGTATTGCATTGATTTATGAGATGTGAGATGTATCTTGAAAATGAGATGTATGATAATGATAATGATGTGAGATGTACCTTGAAAATAAGATGTATGATAATGATAATAATGTGAGATGTCCAACTAAATGCAAGATTTAAAATGATATGCAACTAAATGCAAGATTTAAAATGATATGCAACTAAATGCAAGATTTAAAATGATATGCAATTGAATGCAAAATAATATGCAACTAAATGCAAGTTTAAGATGATATGCAACTAAATTATCACCTTCACTATGTCGTTGTCATTCCTGTGTAGTCACTTATTTATGCTTAGTTTTATTTGTCATCATTGAGCTTTTGATATGTTGGAAGTTAATACAAGCGTAATGGTATAATTGAACCATAATGACCTGAGTAACACTTACATGGATTTTGATATTGCAAGATGACACAAGCATCAAGGTATAATTGAACCAAGACGACCTAAGTGTTTCTTGTGTTAAACAAACAAGAGCTAACCATTTGTATGTGCAAAGTGGAAAATGTCTTCAAAGATATGTTTCCAATCATGTCTCGAGAATGAATGATCGTGTCACAAACAAAAAACTAAAAAAATATCAAATTCCCTCATTGCTTCTATAGTTGAATGCATCCTCGAGTAGCTTAGGAGATCTAAAGTTAAAAAAAAATTAAGATTCAAAAATAGTCAAAACCTCATGCTAGATGTAAACAAATTATAATCCAGAAAATCATCCATCATGTTTGTGTTAAAGTTTTTAGTTGGATAATGGTCTTGCTTTCTATCCCGATGAGAAGTTGTTGACATTGTTTCATTAACATGCTATGATCCTTGTTGTTTGTTGTTGGAATGGTTAAAGAGAGAGAAATGTTGTCCCTAGCTATAGATATCCATTGATGCAAATATACCCGTCGATCACCAAGTCATGGTGGGATATGATGAACTGATCTTCAGATAATCAAGGACAGTGACTACGCTAACTATGTCTAGGATTGATAAGCATTTGTGAATTGTGTTGGGCGATGGCCATTTGTTGAGACTTAGATGGATCAAAAGATATGAGAATTGATATATAGAGGAGCCATTCTCCCACAAATAGTTCCTATTGCCAGGTTTTCAATACTTCTTTTTATTGCACTTGTTTTTGTTTTTGACTTCTTTTTTTGTATTTTTTTGATTTTTTGCATTTTTGCTTTTTCCGTACATTTGGATGACTCAAGTGTAGAATTTATTCAGATGGATGTTGTTGGTTGGTTCATCAAGCATGTCTCCTTCTGAGGTTGTTAACTGATAGGCATCTGATCCGTAGGCTGATATGATGACATAAGGATCCAACTAGTTAGGTTCAAAATTCCCTTTCTTTTCTCAATCCTGTTGTTTTCTGGGATTTTCTTTGAGTACAAGATCACCCACTTTGAAAACCCTAGGAATGACTCTTTGATTGTAGCTTCAACACATTCACTGCTGGTATTCCTTGAGATGGTCATAGGCATGTTGTCATTTTTCATTCAGAAGCTCTAGTTCATGCTGTTATCACTATTTAAAAAATGGGTATGCTTTTTTCATAATTGGCTAAGTCTATAAAATTTTTGAGTCTGGTATGGCCCTGTTACTTCTAACTGTTGTGTGTCCTAAAGAGGGGTTTAGGGTTTAGTCTTTAGTCACTTTTAAAATGTCTAAGAAAAACCCCCTTTAATTCTAATTTGGCGCTACTTTATTCACTTAAGTGATGGGTACATTTATCGTAAAGGTGTTTCCCCATTGTTATTTGCCTAGGCGGTCGTTAAATATTTGTAAAATTTAACGCCTATCTTATATGCCTTTTCCTAATGTTTGTCGGGCCTAGTTAGTATTACGCAACTCTCAGATAGATCTACGAATTTCGCTATTTTGTTGGGTGGAGTTGCTAGTGTGTTAGCCTCTGCGAAATAGCGAAAGGCATAAGCGGGCCTGACCGAGTGCACTAGGATCCAGCTTAACGAGACTCCATCTTGTTTTGAATCTAACGGCTTGCATTGATTCACAACCAAAATATGCATGCAAGTTACCTATCGTGAAGTAGCGAAAAGGTTTGGCGGGACCCAGTGGTGAGGACTTCTCCCTTGGCTAAAAGGTGATCAAGTTTGAAAGAGATCAATGGCTTGCGCTGATTCGCGAAGGTAAGATGCAAGTAAATTAAATCCTGCGAAGTCGCGAGAGACAGGTGGAAGTCACATGAAGGCATGACAGCTGCTACTTTTTATGGAGATCGATGGTGATGTGTTGAATGACACGTAGTTTTAAAAGGTGATTGAGGGCCCGCCTAGGTGTAACCGGCGGTTATGTGGGAATAGTGAAGTAAGACACGTGCCTGACTCAGAACTGAACCCAAAGGAGCTTCTAGGGCTAATGGCCGAATGCCACATGGCATTTGTTAACCGGTGAACAAGTGGGGTAAGTAATACCTGGATAAAAGGCCCACTTAAAAGGCATTCATCTTAAGATTGATCCAACGCTTCTCATTGTTTCATGGCCCAAAGATGGAAGCGGATTAACTTCAGCAAAATAGCGAAAACCGTTAGCCATCAAGATGAGGCACGGTTAGTTAAAAAGACTGACGGTCCCCGTTGGAAGTTAAAGGCCAAGTGATTAGAGTTCCATCTAACGCTTGGTGTGGCTTCGTGAAAGGAAAATGCTCGAGGGTTAAAGCCCGCGAAGTGGTGAAAAGGAGGTAGGGCCCGACACTAAGGTAAAGAGATCAAATGGAGATAAAGACCGATCAAGTTCCATCCGATCGGATGGCTGGTGTGGCTTCGTTGGGTTAAAGTTCACATTGGCTACCGTATGCAAAATAGCGAAAGGATTTCTAGGCCGTTGTCGGATGAAGGAAAGTAAAAGGGTAAAGGAAGTGCAAGTTTTGTTTGATCTAGCGGTTGGTGTGATTTTTCTAGATGAACATGCAAGGGTGTTATGCTCTGTGAAATGACGAAGGAGCGAAGAGAAAAATACATAGACATGTCATGACCCGTTGGAGCAAAATTTTTGAATTCTTCTATGAATTCAATTCTAAAGGGATGATCGAAGCATGTGGTATCAATGTCGCAGTTAAGAGCTTGATTACTGTATATGGTCTCACATCAATTGAATGTAGGTGTAAAGCGGAAAATCGCGGTCGAACCCTAGTTGTTCTCCCCTCTTCTGACTCCGAGGAGAGAGAAGGGAGGTTCGCTAGGATTCGATGGGTTTTCACTTAGGGGGAAGACTTTACATTCAAAAGAGGGGTTGAAACTCATAAGATTCAATCCCACACAATGTAAGATTGGATGCTAAATGAATTTCAAGGGTTAGGAAAGCAAGGCTACCCTCTTTTGTAAAGAATGTGCATAGAAGAATTAAGCTAAGCATGCATAGAAAGTCATAAAGATTCGCTTATAAACTGAGTTTAGGTTATAGGATGAAGCTGTGGACCTGGAATTAGCAGTAAAATGTCGATACGGCGCTGTCCTGCAAATTTGAGCAAAAGTTGTCAGGACGATGGCGCCCGGCGCCACGATCCTCCGAAAAATCCGTCAAACGAAGGGGGATCGGTTCGTCTCTGCACAAGGATTCCAGATCTTCAATCTTAGCCGCGTACCTGCAACCTACACACAGAAAAGCGAAGATGATTGGGGGGTTAGGGATTAGGGGTTTGCCTTTAGGTCAAACCCCGATTTTGGAATTAACCAAGAAATGAGCAAGAGCTGTAAATGTAAATGACTGTAATGTAAACAAGTACTAATACCTTGTTCTAAGGATGTTGGTATCCTTATGTGCGAAGGTTTAGATGTTGTATGTTGTAGTATGTAGTATGTTGTAGGTAGCATGTAGTAAGTGATCTCCTCTTCAATGGTTGAATCCTTGTCTTGAATGCAACACTTAGCCTTGAATGGAGACTTAGAAGGAATGCTTGAATGCTTGAATGCTTGAATGCTTGAATGTTTGAATCTTGCTTTCTGCCTTTTTTCCATCTACTTTTCATCCATCCAAATGAGAGAGGAAAATGTAGTTTATATACTTGTCGATTAGGGCTGATAGACTGATTTTCCTGACCTTAGGCCGACCAGGGAAGTATATTTCCAAATTGCAATAAAAAAGACCTGATATCACTTAGGAAACTGGGCCCAAAATAGGACCCAGGGACCAGGGCGCTGGGCGCCATGGTCCTGGAGGACCAGGGTGCTGGGCACCCTGGTCCTGAGGGACCAGGGCGCTGGGCGCTCTGGTCCCACCTCCGGGACAACGGGGTGCAAGGAGATTCAGGCCAATGGTGCTTGAAAAATGCAGTTTTTGGTGTCGTGAGCAAGTTTTGGGGTCTCCATTCAGGTTGCGTGTTGCGTCGCCATTGTGAAGACCGAAATGCAGTCGAAATTGCAAGTGTCACAATTTTAGGACGCTACATTTAGCCCCCACTTTAGCGGGAGTATGTATGCTCATACTTCCGGTAAAGTACAAGGAAACAACATTAAAAGACTTTCACCACGTCAAGGAGGCAAGACACAGCAAGCCCCCAGTGGACTAAGGATCTTACGACTTCGATTGACAAAGTAAAAGGGAAGATCACGAGGGAGAACCATGACTGTCAGTAGTAAGGTTCCCTCACTATGAGTCATGTAAGAGAAATACCGAAAATTTTCAAGGCAAAGCTAAGTTCTCCAAGAAATTTTCAAGTATCGTGAAGGGATAGTCAGGGTGTATGCCCCCCTACGTTAAAGCGATTGCACGTGCCTCAACGGGGGTGATTGTTTTAACGTAGTGATACACATAAGAAATGAGAAAGGAAAGGAGCGCGTTATCGCAAGGATTTAGCCCCCAAGTGTGAGATAAACCCAAGGATAATAGACACAAAACACAAAGCACAAGGTCACTTCGCTTTCCTCGGGGTCAGTATGCTGTATGATAAGTCATGTATATATCATATGTATGTATGCATAATTGTTCTTCATTCCCCAATCAAGGAAGGTCACCTAGAAGAAGGGAACACATGTGTCTTTTGAGTCAACATGAGAGAGACCAAAGAGATCTCAATGCTTTGCATCGTCCTCAAGTAGACAACACTAAGGACGACAAATAGAAGAATGAGAATAACATATAGAAGAAGTAACAAAAGGGAGGGGGAGAGAATCTGCCATGCTAATGTAACTAGTCTAGCATGTCATCTACCCCCCGATCTTGCTGATCAATGTTTCGGGAAGGCAGGGAACACGCTAGAGGAGGAACATTCAACACAGCAGATGGAGCTATCACAAGGTCCAAACAAGGGCTATGTTCATGTTCCAAGCCACATTGTTCTTGTCTAGGAGCTAGGATAAGTGCTTTAGAAAATTCATTAGATAAATGGTTATCAACATCAACAAGTTCATATTCACTATCAGAAGCAAGAGGAGTAACATTTTCATCATGAATAGCATTTTCATCTATATCATCATCAAGATTTATAAAAATAGGATCTTTAACTCGCACAGGATCAAGACCATCATGTATCTTGTGTATAGGAGATTTAGGCTCAATATCCGGCTGAGGAGAAAATGGAATAATGCTTGTTGAAGGTGTTTTTGGAGATTGTAAATTTTGAGAAGCGGCTGCTTGAGCCCTAAGACGACGTTTTCGTCGGCGTTCGCATGCAAAACGATTACGTCTAGTCTTAGTAGGAAGTGTAGAAGATAGAGGAGGATGAATGTTCTCATCCTTATCACTTGGGTGCTTAGGTTGTGGTCTCTTAGGCTGGATAATAGGAGAAGAAGAAGGTCTCTTTTCTCTATAAAAGGCAGGAGGAGGAACTGCTCCATATAAAGGAGGAATTTTTGGTTTAGGGAGAAGACTAAGTCCATCATGACGAGGAGGTATAGATCTACTCTTAGAAGATTTATCAGGCATAGACATAGTCACATCCATGGGGACGGGTTGGGAATCTTCTTGAGGAAAGACATTAGTTTTATCTTTCAAAGGAAGAATTTCCTTCTCAAGAATGATAGGAATGTCAAGTTTAGGTGTTCTAGGTTCACTTAAAGATAGGATCATATCTGTTTTCCACTTTTGATAAGATTTGAAAAGATGATCACTTCGCGGGGGAAGAGATTGGAATTGTTTAGGCCAAAAGTAATCAATAGGAACACTAGAGGTTCTTTCAGCTATTTTAAAGAGACTATGATTGACAGTAACAACTTCACCATTATGGGGAAATTTCAAACACTTATGTATAGGAGAAGAAATAGCCTTCATGGAAGATAGCCAAGGATAGCCAAGCTTCACACGAAATTGTTCGGAAGAAGGAATAATAGCAAAGTTCACATCAAGAGATTTATTATGGACCTCAATAGGCAATGTAATAGAACCAATTGCAGGAGAAGAAAATGCATCAAATAGTTTCACAATCACATCTATTTTGTCATAGATCACTTGATTCAATTGCAAAGTAAAAAGAAATTCTTCAGTAATAACATTAATCATGCACGAAGGATCAATAAGCACTCCACAGCAAGGTGTATTTTTGACTTTTGCAACTATGTATAAAGGACCATCAGGTGCTCTAATGGTTTCACTAGAATCAAATGTGATGGAAGGTTCTTTAGGGATTTCTTGCTGCTCTACAAAGTTAATCACATTCGGAGTCATAGACACGAGACCATCAGATGAGAGAGAGGAATCATTAGCCTCAATTGCATTAGAGGTATGAGAAGGCAATGGATCAGTGAAAATCTGAAGATTTTGGTTAGGAGGAGCTACAGATGTGTTGCCTTTATCATTCACTCCAGAAACAGAAATAGTATTATTATCAATCAAATCCTGAATTTTACCCTTTAAAGAAAAACATTTTTCAGTATCATGACCAGGCTGACGATGAAAATGACAAAAAGCTTTGTGATCAAAATAAGGTGAAGTAATCTTTGCAGGATCAATTTGTCGTACAGGAGGAAGAGTAAGCACATTTTGTCCCAATAACTTATTCATAATATCATGCAATGATTCATTCAAAGGAGTATACTTTCTTTCTTTCCTGAAAAATTTAGAAATAGGAGGCACACCTGATGCTGCATTCACATTGTTGTTGATGATGTTTTCATTGAATTTGATGGAATCTCTGTTCAGTTTAATCTTCCCAAATGGTTGTTGACTGCTATCACCCTTATCACTCAGAGCCATAGGATGTGATTGTTCCATTTGACTCACAGTCAGTTGATAATTGTGAAGAGTGGCACACAACTGTTGGAAAGAAGTAAACTCAGAAAACAGAAGTTTGTCTCGAATATCTTTTTGTAAATTAGAAATAAAGATTCTTTGAATATCATTATCAGGCACTGGAAAAGAAATTTGAGCATACAAATGCTTATATCTACCAATAAAATCAGTCACTTTTTCTTTAACACCTTGTTTACAATGCATTAAATCAATCAAAGTAACTTTAGGACTTATATTGTTTTGAAATTGTTGAATGAAAGCATTTGCAAGTTGTTCGAAAGAATAAATAGAATAAGAAGGCAACGAGCAATACCATTGTAGGGCTTTGTCTCTTAATGTTCTAGTGAACAGTTTTGCAAGCAACCTTTGGTCATAAGCAAAATCGGTACATATTGTTTGAAAAGTCTTAACATGTGTTAGAGGATCTCCTTTACCATTATAAAGCTCCAAATGCGGGATTTCAACATGTTTAGGAGGAATAGCTCGAACAATATCAAGAGAAAGTGGGCTCGCAACATCAAATGTGGGCACACTAAACTTAGATTGATTCATAGAGGCAATTTGTTGCTGTAAAGAAGAGACAGTTTGTGCAAGATTGTTAATGGTCGCTTCAGTCGAAGAATTCATATTGGATGTGTTAGATTGAGATGGAAGTGTGATGTTATTGAAAGAAGGTAAAGAGTAAGGTGGTGGGACCCTATGATAGTCAACCATAGGGGATGATTGGATAGGAGGAACACTACAAGGAGGAATGGAATGGTTAAATGAATTGCCCCCTTGCGTCATGTTCATTTGTGAATATGTAATAGGAACATTCATTGAAGGAATGTACGAAGAAGTTGGATTGAATGAAGGAAGAGGATTAATTGAAGAAGGGGGAGGATTGCCCCCATGACCAGTGATCACAGGAGGAATGTCTTGTATAGAGGTAGCCATGATGTTTGATGTAAAGGTAGGTATACTAGCAATAGGAGTGGTCAAAGGAATAGAATGATTGACTTGTGTAGGAGGTTGTGTATAACCTAAAGATTCAGCACAACTCTTCATAGGCATCACATTCGAATCCACAATGTGTGCAATACCACGCAAAACATCAATTCCATTCTTATCACTTTGAAGCATGCGTTTTAGACCCTCAATTAAAGGAAGAGCTTGACTATCGGGATACTCATGAGACATCCATTGGTGAAAATTGTCAAATTGGTTATCCAATTTGGAAAGTTGTTCAACGAAAACTTCATGGGGAGCTTCTTCATCATTAGGAGGATTAGAGGAATTACCCATATCCTCGTTAAAAAGGCTACTCAAATTAGGTTCCATCTCCTTGGTAGTTAAACCTCGGAAGGACTTAATTCTACGGCTTCGTCTAACGGGAATAGGGCTTACTGTTGTAAAACTCATGCACTAGAAAGAGAGAGAGATTTTGAATTTAGAGGTAGCAATTTTCAGTAAAACCAGCCAATCTTCCAGATTTAAGCTGTTAAATACAATCACAATAGTCTCCCGAAATTTCGGAAAAAAAGTCCGGGACCGTGGCGCTCGGAGTGCAACACGGTCCTTGCAACTTTTTTCGAAATTTGCAGGGATGAAAGGTATGATGATTTTAGAGCTAATCTGAAAAAATTGAGGGATTTTATGATCTGTAGATAGGCCAAATTAAAGTTGCAAATTCAAAATTGAACCCTATCCAGATTGTCGAAAAATGCAAAATTTGAATTTTTGAAAAAGAGAGGGAAACTGAAATTTTGAATTTTATGATTTTAGAGGGAATGTCAAAAGCAATGCAAATTTTGAAAATTAAAAATTGACTCAATTTCACGCAAAATTCAATTTTGAAAGCGGAAATCAAAGTTGTTGTAATTAAGCACTTAATTTCAAAAGTCACAAAATGCAAGAATTTGAATAAAGCACTGAAATTTCGAATGAATGTAGACACACTTTTCAGATTTATGATAATAAAAATGCAATTTTGACACAAAATTTTAATTTCGACAATTTTTGAATGATTAGGAGCCTTAGACCAAGCAATCGCAAGACCAACTTTGACTGTAATTTTGAAGGTGTTATAATTGATAAAATCAGCCAAAATTCTGGATTTTAGTAGAAAAACACAGTAAGATGTCGCTCCCAAAATTTCGGAAAAAATGTCGGGAACGATGGCGCTCGGAGTGCAACACGGTCCTCGCAACTTTTTTCCAAATTTTCAGGGATGAAGGATAATGTGATTTTATTGCAGAATCCAAAGTTACAGCTGATTTGGAGATGTTTTGATCAGTGAAATTGTCGGACAAAGGTTGAATCAAGAGGGTTTCAAAAATTAGGGTTTTGACTTTTAACCACTTAATTTTCAAAATTAAAGTACAGACATGAATTGATAATTTGTAATAGAAAAGCAGATCTGAAGCAAGCATTAACAATTAAACATTTCGCAAGTTCAATGTTCAAAAAGAAAATTTAGGGTTTTTATGCAATCACCTCTAAAATTTTGCAAAAGATCAAACATGGAAATGTAATCAACTTTTCAGATCTAAGCATGAAAAATTAGAAAGGATGTTCACGTCAGGTTCACCAAAATGTAAAGCGGAAAATCGCGGTCGAACCCTAGTTGTTCTCCCCTCTTCTGACTCCGAGGAGAGAGAAGGGAGGTTCGCTAGGATTCGATGGGTTTTCACTTAGGGGGAAGACTTTACATTCAAAAGAGGGGTTGAAACTCATAAGATTCAATCCCACACAATGTAAGATTGGATGCTAAATGAATTTCAAGGGTTAGGAAAGCAAGGCTACCCTCTTTTGTAAAGAATGTGCATAGAAGAATTAAGCTAAGCATGCATAGAAAGTCATAAAGATTCGCTTATAAACTGAGTTTAGGTTATAGGATGAAGCTGCGGACCTGGAATTAGCAGTAAAATGTCGATACGGCGCTGTCCTGCAAATTTGAGCAAAAGTTGTCGGGACGATCGCGCCCGGCGCCACGGTCCTCCGAAAAATCCGTCAAACGAAGGGGGATCGGTTCGTCTCTGCACAAGGATTCCAGATCTTCAATCTCAACCGCGTACCTGCAACCTACACACAGAAAAGCGAAGACGATTGGGGGGTTAGGGATTAGGGGTTTGCCTTTAGGTCAAACCCCGGTTTTGGAATTAACCAAGAAATGAGCAAGAGCTATAAATGTAAATGACTGTAATGTAAACAAGTACTAATACCTTGTTCTAAGGATGTTGGTATCCTTATGTGCGAAGGTTTAGATGTTGTATGTTGTAGTATGTAGTATGTTGTAGGTAGCATGTAGTAAGTGATCTCCTCTTCAATGGTTGAATCCTTGTCTTGAATGCAACACTTAGCCTTGAATGGAGACTTAGAAGGAATGCTTGAATGCTTGAATGCTTGAATGCTTGAATGTTTGAATCTTGCTTTCTGCCTTTTTTCCATCTACTTTTCATCCATCCAAATGAGAGAGGAAAATGTAGTTTATATACTTGTCAATTAGGGCTGATAGACTGACTTTCCCGACCTTAGGCCGACCAGGGAAGTATATTTCCAAATTGCAATAAAAAAGACCCGATATCACTTAGGAAACCGGGCCCAAAATAGGACCCAGGGACCAGGGCGCTGGGCGCCATGGTCCTGGAGGACCAGGGCGGCGCCCTGGTCTTGAGGGACTAGGGCGCTGGGCGCTCTGGTCCTGAGGGACCAGTGCGCTGGGCGCTTTGGTCCCACCTTCGGGACAACGGGGTGCAAGGAGATTCAGGCCAATGGTGCTTGAAAAATGCAGTTTTTGGTGTCGTGAGCAAGTTTTGGGGTCTCCATTCAGGTTGCGTGTTGCGTCGCCATCGTGAAGACCGAAATGCAGTCGAAATTGCAAGTGTCGCAATTTTAGGATGCTACAGTAGGCATCATTTCGAAGATCTATTGCGAAGAAGCAGGTGCAGAGCAGATTTCTCCAAGCCAAGAACAGGTTTTCTTGTACTTTTGCCTAGCAATTACTTGACAGTTTGTTTGAATTGGGGTTTTGATCTGTTATAGAATTGTTGTGGTTAGTAATTAAGTTACTTGCATAGTATTATTGAGATGGCACCTAAAAGGGAGTTCTCAGGGAAGGTTAATTACCATGAGAGGGCAATCTATGATGATTTCCTGGAACAGTTAACCATGTCAACTAATGTGGCAGCTAAGGTTAAAGAGTTAGTGCCAAGAGATCCTCGCCTGAGAATAGGAGAAGGATTGTACAAAAAAGGCAATTGGCTGAGAGACCCACAGATTGGGTTGTCTGGGTTGGGTTTATTTAAGCTCGGATTCGGTATGAGACACTCCCCAGCCCCAATGAACAGTATTTGGGAGTTGAATGTAGGCAAATTGGTGGTCCCTGGAGTGTTCATGGATGTGGATCTCCTAACTCAGATTGCACACAACTATGACCCCATTACAAAGAGTGTTAGGGACATAAATGGAAAAACCCTCATTGAAATAAATGATGAGGAGTTTAGAAATGCATTTGGGCTTAGTGAATTTTCCAATTATTTGGAACCCATCAATTTTAAATCATTGGCTCAGGTTTACAATGCACAGAGGAATCACCTTAGGAATGGGCCTCTTAAAGAATTCTTTGTTAAAATAGGTGGATTAATAGTTGTAGGACCTAATACTATGGAGCCTTTCTCCTTAAATCTGTTCACTCTTAGAGCCACTCTGCCAAATTTTTAGAGAGGATGCTAAAGAAAACATGCCAACTCATTACATGTTAATGATTGCTCAAATTTTAAATCCTTCTCTGGTAGTGACATTTGATTATGCCCCCTATATTACTGATGCCATCCATGAAGGCTTGATAGGGATAAAGAATGAAAAGTGGATAGGCCTTTTGGATGGTACTCCCTCCTCATGCACCTATTTCTATTCAAAGGTGGTGATTACTTTGCAAATGGAATGGATCTTGTGAAAGAACAGGATGGAGAGAAGATGCCAGTTCAGTTATGGAGTACAGTGCTGTCATGGGACAGAGAAGATGCTAGCTACTTGAGGTTTGATAAGTGCTTTGCATCCAAGATCAGGACTCTTTTATGTTCAGAGAATCCAAGAGTCCCTAAAGTTATTTTGGAATTCATTAGGCCAAAGGAGTTTGTTGAAGACATTAAAATTGTCCACAATTGGGATGATATGTACTTATACCCTGTCTCCACAATTTTTAGAGTGTATGGTTTCAGAGGCACTCCATTTTTGTTGCCATATCAGGTCCCACTTAAAATAGGAATTGCAGAAGTTCTCAGGTAGATTGGTAGTGTGCAAGAGGCAGAGCTAACAAGTAGAAGTAAAGGGACCATTTTCCCTGCAATAACTATAGCACATCAGTTTGTAATAACTAAAGGGGGTTGGAAGTTCTTTGAAGATTTCCTTCAACCCTACCATTTATCAACCGCAGTATCAAGGTTTGCTGACCTTGAAGATTTCTTCAATGATATGTTCAGAAAAAGGGCAGTATGCAGAGGTAGACCTCACCAATTCCAATTCCCTGAAGACCTCATCAGGAATGAGTTTGATTTGGATGAGCAAGAGCTAAGAAAGGAAAAGTGGGTGGCCTACAAGAAGGCCCTAGATTTTGTGCACCTAATTGACACCAGCTATGACCCTTTGTCCAGTTTCCACCCCTTTGGAGAAAACATAAAATTCTTAATTCTTTGTTTTGAAGATGTAATGCAAACATTGAAACAGAAGAGGGAGGCAGTGATTAAAAATAACCTTGAGAAGGCAAGATTAGTTTTAACTAGGTCTACATCTTCCAAAGCAATCCCTCCAGGTGATTATGTGCTACATAAAAGGTCCAAATACAATTTGCTAGTACCAACAACAGGGGAGCCTTCTACTTCAAGAGGGAAGAGGAAAATACAAGATGTCATTGACATTCAGGACTCCCCAAAGAAGCGAAAAATGGGAAAGGAAGTGCAATCTGATGAGCCCTTGTATTCCCCATCTTAATCCCATATTCATATAGGAGATGAACAGGCAGCAGTTGAGAAACTGTTACAATTAGGAAGTCTTGGGGAGATAGCCTACACCTATGATGAGGTAGAAGAGGGAATGTCGGAAGAGCCCCTTAATGCTGAGATGAACATAACCACTGATGAGTTCAAATGCCAGGAGTTGGATCCTGATATCAAACAAGCCAGTGAGGATTTTGATTTTTGTTACTAGGGCTTCATATTCAATGATGTTGTTGGTGCATGTGAACATCAGTCTGCAAAAGCGTGGGATTGTATGTCCTTCTGGAGTGACGAACAAGATGTCGACACTCAATCCATATTGGGTATATGAACCATCAAAGTACAGGGTCCATTGTTTGGGTGTGACAGTAAGGACATCCATGTTGGGGAATTCCACCTACATTGGTTGTTTATTTGGTGGTGGTGCTTCAACTAGTTGATATGCAATTACTTGTCCTTTCATAGCCCGATGCTCTATGTATTGGATATCAAAATCACTGAGAATCATGACCCATTTAGCTAGTCGACTTGTAAGAGCTGCTTTGCTGAGTAAATACTTGAGAGGATCATTTTTTTCTACTAGCTTGATTGTGTGAGATAGCATGTAGTGGCAAAAATTTTGAGAGGCAAATACCACAGCTAAACAAGCCTTCTCAATGAATGTGTAATTTAGCTCATATCCATTTAATGTCCTACTAATGTAACATATAGCTCTTCCCTTGCCTTCTTGATCTTCTTGTGCTAATAGTACCCCCAATGATACTTCGATTGTTGAGATGTAGAGGATGAGAGGCTTCCCTACTATTGGTGGTACCAGAATTGGTGGATTCTTTAGATATTGCTTGAGTTGATAGAATGATTCTGCACACTTGGCTTCCCATCTGAAAGGTATGTTCTTATGTAGCAGATGATTGAATGGTAGAATTTTATCTGCTAGTTGGGATATGAATCGCCTGATAGACTACAACAGTCCCTGTAGAGATCTGAGTTGGCTAATGTTCTTAGGAGGTGGCATCTCCATGATGGCCTGTACCTTCACTGGATCTACTTCTATGCCCTTTGCTGACACAATGTAGCCTAATAATTTGCCTGATGTGACCCCAAAGACACACTTCTTAGGGTTTAGGTTGACCTTGAACTATCCCAATCTTTGGAAGATTTTATCCAATATGCCCAGATGTTCTGCTCAGGTGAATGACTTAGCCAGTAAATCATCCACATAGTTCTCCATGAAGGTATGCATCATATTATGGAAAATTGTTGTCATAGCTCTTTGGTAAGTTGCCCCAACATTCTTTAAGACAAAAGGCATGATGTTCCAATAATATGTTCCCATGGGCAGGTGAACACAGTTTTATCTAGATCATCTGCTGCAATTTTGATTTGATTGTAGCCAAAGAAACCATCCATTAATGATAGTATTACATGGTCTGCTGTTAGATCTATGATTATGTCAATGTTGGGCAAAGGAAAGTCATCCTTTGGACATGCTTTGTTAACATCTCTAAAATCTGTGCATATTCTAATGCTTTCGTCAAGTTTTGAAACTGGTACAATGTTTGAAATCCATTCAACATAGTCTATATGTCAAATGAATCCGACATCTAATAACTTTTTTAGTTCATCTTTGACCATTAATGCCACATGCAGATTCATTTTTCTTAATTTTTGTTTGACCAGCTTAGCTCCTGGAGCAATGGATAAATGATGCATAATTAGGTTTGGATCTATTCTAGGCATATCAACATAGGACCAAGCAAAATTGATTTGCCTTTCTGCAAAGAATTTGATAAACACAGGCTGCTCTTCTTTTGTTAGTGATTTGGCCAAGTGTATTGCTTTGACTGTTGTTTCTGTACCAATGTTTATTGATTGAGTTGACTCAATCAATATTGGAGATCTTTCGTGATAATGTTCTGGAAGAGTGTCAAGTCTCTCATCCTTAGGTGCCTCAAAAATATTTTCACCCTCAGATGCATCCTTTATTTTTAATTTTTTGTGATCTAATATTGCCATTGACTGGTTTTCAGTATTAGATCCTTTTTTTCTTTCATTTTTGTGACTGAGAGACTTGGAACTCCCTTGATTGTAGACATCATTATCTTGTTCACTAGTAGAGCACGTTTTCGGGTTGACCATAGATATTAGACAATGGATTCATCATCTGGGAATATTGGTAAATCATGGTGTTCAGGTTCTTCCCAGTTGATGAGGTTAGGAAATACTAGTGGTAAGGAATCATTTGGTGGGTTGAGATTGGCCATGGTAAGGACCATGATAGTGTTATTGTAATTGTTTGGGATACTGGCTAGGTCTATGATATTGTCAAGGTCTTAGATGGTATTATCTTCGATGTAGCCTTGTTCGTATTGTTGCTATTCATTCTCACTAGCTTCGTAGATATGTTGTGGTCCAAATTCAAGTAATCGAGACTCTACGCCTTGTCCTTCCTTGAGAAAGGGATGTGTAGGAGTGGATGGCATCTACCTCAATGTCTTCAGTGATATTTGAGAAACTATTGCATTCATATTCATTGGAGTTTGTTTCAGAGTCACTGTCCGAGGTTCGTTCACTGTAATTGATAGGTATGCTGTATGGAGAGAAAAGATCACTGACGATTGACACCAATTTGGTAGCTTGCTCTGATTCGGAATTAGAACTTGCCTGCACTCTTTGTATTTGCTCATACACAATTTCTCTTTTGTGAGTGACAATTTCTTCTGGTGAGGGTTCTGCCTTGGTTTGATCAAGTTCTTGCACATGACGCACTTTATTATAAGAAGCTTCTTCCCTTTGAATGGCTAGCTCTTCTTGTCGTCTCTCGTGGTCTTGATGTTATTTTTTAGTCCCTATTGTTCTACTGCTTGGTGTAGCCATGATTTTTCATCATATTTATTCTTTGGTTTCCACTGAGGTTTTTGATATTTATTTTGTTTTTGCCAAGGTGGTATCTGCTGCACATATCCTAGTCCTGTCTTATCTTTTCCAAATTGTGAAGGAGTTTGTATGGGTTTTGTGATACCTTCTTGATGTTTGCCAATAGGTCCTTTGTCATTGTATCCCATCCGTTGCATGATCCAAAATCCATTTCCATATTGTTTTGTTGGTACCGCCACATCTAGTGTAGTAGCTCTAGCTTCTTCTTCATCCTTGTATAGCCAACTAAGGATGTGTTTCTCTTCTGATTCATTTTCTAGTGTGCCCAATTGGATACATTTGCCATCAAACTTAGTAATGGGCTATGTTGCTTGATGTGTCGATGTAGAAGGTTGTCCATGAGATTTAGGTGATGTTGGCAATTTTGATAGACACATGGATTCAAAAGAGTATTCCCCCATGCCTTGGTCCTTGACTTTCATTTTTTTCTTGAATTCTATAGATAAAGACTTGAATCCTTCTTGATGATTGGGTACCGAGGAAGCTTGGTCTTCCCTGTTGTGTGGAACTAGGTTATCTTGAGCTGCCCCCATAGCATTGCAATGCTAAAAAGGGTTATTGTCTGATGATATAGAAATTTCTTGTCCGTCGTATGAGAATTTGATGCACTAGTGATATGTTGAAGCTACTTCTTGCATTTCATGTATTCAAGGTCAACCCAATAGAATATTGTATGTTAATTCTATATCTTAAACTTGGCACATAGTGTCTTTTTGTATGGGTCATACCTGAATAGGCAGTATTACTATTCCTTTAAATGATCTTTCTTCGTCATCATATGATTTGATGGTGATCTTTTTGCTTGGATCAATGGACTACTCAGAGAATCCTAATGCACGTATAAGATTTAAAGTAAAAATATTAAGACCATCTCCTCCATCTATTAATACTCTTTTCACTCAGTGTTTATAGACTAAGACTTTAATATGGAGTGGGGTGTTATGCAGATGATTAAAGGAAACATCATCATGTTTAGAAAAAGATAGGTTATGTGGTCCTGTCATATGAGCCACCATGGCTTGGAATCGATTTATATCCAAATCTTTAGGAACATTTGTCTCGACAAGTGCTTGCTCCAAGATATCTTTGTGTTTTGGAGATAGCTTGAGTAACTCAAGTATAGATATTTGAGCAGGAGTTCTTTGTAGTTGATCAACAAGGCTATATTGAGTCTTGGGGAGAGTTGTTGGTTGTGATGTGTTTCCTCAAGACATATTTTTGAGATCTGGTTGTCACATTGATCGACTCATGTTCTTGTTTGTCCTTGATTTTAATGGCGTTCACTTGGTTGTCATCTATTGATATATGATTGATGGTTTTATTGTACAAATGATTTATATGAGCTCCACCAGTATCATTTGATGATGAAGCTCCTCCCTTATTTTAATTTGGAAGAGGATTTTTAAAGGCATCGTGGTCACCATTTTTTTCAGACCATCAACTGTTAAATCACCTCTATCGATCATATCCTGAATGATGTTCTTAAGCCTCATGTAATCATTTGTGTGATGTCCTTTGTTTCGATGAAAATCATATAAATGCGAGTCATTACACCAAGGTGGTTTGACCTGGGGTTCAAAGTTGTTTATTGTGGCTAATGTGATAATTTTGTGTGCCAGGAGCTCTCGAAATGCTAATTCTAAGGTTTTCCCTAAGGGTGTGTAGGTGCATCTATTTGGGAAAGTGTTGGTGTTACCTCTTTGGTTTGTTTTATTCCCTTGGTTAACATTGTTGCCTTGGTTATTGTTGTTGGTGTTTGAAAATGAAGGTCCTCGATTGGTATTTTATGGATAAGTGTTAGTGCCTTGATTAACACCCTTTTTATTTTTGTTAGTTTGTGGATTACCTGATAAAGATAATACTAGTTGTTTAGAATTCATATCATTAGTATCAAGTCCTCCATCATTAACAATGTTTTTGTTTCTTTTCCAAAATTTGGATTTGTCTAAAGTGTTGTTGTTGTTAGGACTGTTAAAGGTGTGAGTGTTGGATGAGTTAGTTCCTTCCTTAAAGAACTTCAATGTTCCTTTCTTAATGCAGGCTTCTTCTACTTGGATTTTGTTTTCTATCAATTTTGAAAAAAATGGGATGCATTGAATCTTGAGTTGATAACTCATCTCAATATTCAGATTATCGATAAAAATCTCCATCTTTTCCTTTTCAGGTACATCCTGAGGATATCCCGAAACCATGCATCTCCAACACTGAAGAAACACCATAAATGTCTCATTGTTCTTTTGTTTGGTGTTACATACATCCAACATGGTGATTGTGTGTTGAATATTATAGGAGTATTGTGTGATAAATTTGTTTACCAACTCATCAAATGATCTGATGGGAGGTGCAAGTTTAGATAATCATTCCATTGTTTTCCCTCCCAAGCTTCTTGGGAGTAGCCTCATCAAGTAAGTGTCATCATGAGCAAACTCTAGGTTTATGGTACAAAATTCCCGAACATGATCATGGGGATCACTTTTACCATCGTACTTGTCATACTTTGGTATATTTGAATTTTGGGGAAAGGGTACCATGTTTAATCTCCTGTCAAATAGATAAGGACATATCTCATCTAAGGAGTATTGCACCGTGGATCCTTGTTGCATATCTTGCATTTGCTTTTGCAGCATTTGGATTTGTTGTGTGAAAGCGACCATGGGCACATTTGTACATCGAGGGAGAGCTTCCTCCCTTTCATTAAGATTGTCTCGATTTCAGGCATGGTTGTATTTAGGGGTGGTGTTTTTTTCAGGTATGATTTTTGGATCAGGTGTTGCTTCTTCTCTTTGTGGGTCTTGATAGGTTTAATTTCTTGAACTTGTTCTAAAAATTCTTTTGTCTTCATTCCTTAAGTTTTCAGGATCAAAATCTTCTGGAAGTCTACCTCCTTTTCTAGTAAGCATGAGTAGATATTTTTCTTTGTCTTTTTTGATAAGTTTTTCCATGAGTTTTTGGAATGATGTGTTTTCTTGGCACTCTTGGAGAAGTTCTTTGGTTATTTCTCTTTCACCTAGATTAGTAAATTCATCAAAAGCGTTGGATAATCTACGATTCATACTTGATTCTGGTTGGGATTCTCTTTGTTTGCTTCTCCAAGATTGAGTGATAGTGGGCATCTAATATGTCCCTCGATAAAAATTTTTTGTTACGAAAGGGGTTTCATCTTCTTCCTCTCTCTCAAGGGTTGGTGGTTCAGGTCAAGCTTCATTATAAGATACAGATTTGTGGGAATAAAGCGGGGTTGATTCTTCCTCCACGATTTAAGCATTGGCTGAATGTTGTTTTTTGAATATAAACTCTACTTCTTAAAGGTTATTCATCAAACTCGTTTGATTTACCTTGAAGATACAATCACATGTGATGGAGAAAAGAGCAATGCAATTTAAAGAGATGGCGATTGATATAGAAAAACTTATTCCTTTTTGCAAGTGTCTTAGAACTAGGTTGTCTCTTCTTCAACTTAGTTTTATGATGAAGACTTGTTCTTCTCAAAATATGAGGAGTGGTCATACATGAATGATCAATGGTTTCCTTTGATGTTTGGATTGTGATACTTTGTTTGAAAACTCAAGCCTACTTTATCAAGTAGAGGTTTAGTTAGATTTGCCTCCATGACAAAGTGTGCAAATGATATGGATAAAGTCTCCTGATATGGAAACTTGATTTGATGACTTTAATGATTAAACTTGGTATGTTGTTTTTGATAGAATCTATTAGATGGTGGAACTCTGATCAATGTGATGGTATTGTCTAATTTTGGTTGGATGAAGTCTTATCTCAAGCTAGTTTAAGATTCAAAATTTTTTGTTCTAAGAATGCTTGTTTGATTTTGGAATTGTTTTCTCTGATAATTTTCTTTGGATTTTGACTATTGAGTTTGATAGAGGACCTAAAAGGGTATTAAAAAATGGTGATAACATTTTCTAAAAGGGTTTGATCAGCTCTCTATTTTTCTAGGTTTTTACCATGTGCTAAGACAAAGACTGGATGCACTAATGGATGGTCTAGATGTGCTATAGAAAGATCTCAATGAGCTAAATTGCTTATCTGACATGCTAACTCAAAGTTTTGAAATTGTTTTTGACTGGAAAGGTTACGTGCTAATATGTCCAGATTACACGCTATTGTTTGGACTGAAAGTGCTATTATATGTCTTGAATGCGCTATGCTGATGCCCAAATGCACTAAGCTGGTCTCACAAAGTTCCACTGAAAGTTTACTTAGTCTGAAACTGGTTATGCACTAATGTGAAGGCTGAGAGTGCTATAGTTTGGTTTTGATGCGCTACAAAATGGTTGATACACACTAGGAGGTTACTCCTATGCGCTAAACTGCCCTAATTTCTCTATTTTTGCTGCTTTTAGGATTTTAACACTTGTGTTTTTTATGGATGATTTTCTAAAAATAACTTCCAAACATGACATAAAAGAGATAACCAATTTTTTCTATGCTAGACAAATAGTGTATGTTCTGTGAGGATGTGTTCAAATCCCCTATATTTTCATAGGTTTAGATAATAAGTAATACAAATCAGATAGACTCTTTATTCAAGGGTCATCAACAATATCATAGACCACTAGTTTCGATACTCCATCATCTCAAATAGTCGTGTCACCCCCTAGAGGGCACCCATTTTTTTGCCTTTTGCCAAAAATTAACTCAAAGTGAATTGCTTCACAATGGAGTAGTTATCTTGGGAGATATATGGTGAGTGATCTTGGGGCAGATTCTTCCCCACCCTTGCACTATGATATTGAAGATGTTTGGATACTGACTTGGCTCAAAGTTTCTAGTGCTAAGGTTCATAATCAGGATTCCATTTAGTCTTTAGTGATAAACTCCCTCGGGAGGCTTGCCAACATTTAGAACAAAGACTTTATGTATCATAAAGATATTGGGGGAAGCCTAATCGTTGAGAAAAAATCTCGAAGGGGACTTTCATTAGCCTCCAATTTTGATTATAGTGGGTTGAAATACTTGGTGATAAAGTCATTTTCC
Source organism: Cryptomeria japonica (assembly GCF_030272615.1). Taxonomy (NCBI): domain Eukaryota; kingdom Viridiplantae; phylum Streptophyta; class Pinopsida; order Cupressales; family Cupressaceae; genus Cryptomeria; species Cryptomeria japonica. The sequence continues at coordinate 222,048,053 of NC_081405.1, forward strand.
ACTTAGGTCGTTCCCCTCTCACCGACCATTTAAATGGCGCTCTAAGAGAAACTCCGAAGGGAAGGCCTGCTAAAGGATTTAAGTGTTTGAAATGAAGAAAACATGAAAGAGTGGTGTGGCTTTTTGGTCACCCAGTTAAGGGGAGAGCATATGCCTTCCACTTTTGAGACAAGGCAAATAAGATTCTTTTTTTATCCTTCAAAACAATGATAATTTATCCTCTATTTGGAGATATTGCTCCAACGAACATGGTGTTATTTTTAGTTCCTCATAGAAATGATTTTCTATGTAAAAATGGAAATCCTGGTCAACAAAAGAAATTTCAATTTTGGGTCAACAAAAATTAAGTCGATAAGTGAAAACTTTCCTTTTGCACAAAATAAATATGAGGTTCTTTTTACACTTTGCGAAAATGAAAATGGATCCTTTTATGCACCAAAGGAAGGTGAGGCTCTTTTGCAAAAAGGAAATTTCTTTTTTTTAGACCCAAATTGGAAGTGTTTTGCCTAACTTGCAATAATGAAAAAGGTTTGTTTTGTTGTTCATTTTATCCAATTAATGAAGTTTTTTTTTGTTGTATATTTTAAATTAGAAAAGATAAGTGAGATTCTTTCCAAACCTATAGAAAAGTGAATACTTTTTACTAGAAAGTCAAAAGAATTAAAATTCCTATTTTAACTTAATCTAAACCTGCAAGAAAGTGGTTAGCTACCTACAAGAACAAAGTTAATAAAAACTAGAATCTGATGTGGGCTTATATAAGCCTAAAATTGTCTTCCCTAAGTTACAGTTTTTACCTTTTTCCTATGTCAGATCTATGCGCTAGACTGCTACACAGATGCACTACAGAAAAGTCCAGATGCACTACAAAATGCGTTCTATGCACTAAGATGGTTACCTTATGCGCTACTCTATTTTCTGAATGTGCTATGATTATACAGAACAAAGTCAGACTATTAGGTGCTAACAAAAAGGCTGAATACACTAAAGAAGAGGTCCAATGTGCTAAGAGTATACTAGAAGTGCTAACTAAAGGCTTCTACGCGCTAAAGAAACATCCTAATGCGCTAACTCATCTTTTTTGCGTGCTTGCAATATTTCTCTTGCATAAAAAATGATAAGATTATTGGGGTTGAGCCCCACATTGGGTGCCAGAAATGTGTGCAGGAAAAGTGGGGTAAGGAAACAAAAAAATCGGTTTCAAAGGTCTCCACACACCAATGGGACTCTTGGTGCAAGTTATGGAGCCATATTGAATAACTCAACTTCCCAAGGGGTGTTTGATTGTTCTCTATCTCACAAGATCCCTCAAGTCAATGCCTTTACTCTCAAATCACTGAGCAAAGTGACTTAGGAATGACAACTCCAAGAATGAGTGATGTTTGATTAATTTAGCATGAATGCATTCCTAGATATGCATGATATTGAATCTATGATGATTTAAACTAGCATAAAAGATGATGATATGATAAGATAAAGGATTATTAAACTTATCCTAGCATGATATACTAGTCTAACATGGATATGCTATGATATTGAAATTCTTCTAAAATTCTATTAAGATGATTTATATCAAAGAGAGACTATATGCTTAGTAAAATGACTATAGATTAGATGCATGAAAGTTGGATCTCAAAATGAGAGAATGAGAGCTCTATTTATAGGAAAAAATAGGGCAATGGATGGTCAAGATTGAGAAATCTTAACAAGGGCTAGGATTGAAAGTTAATCAATCCATGTTTACAATTCTCACCAATGAAATGGTGATGATTGTCAACAAGAGGTTGCTTGAGAGGAGATGTAAGAAGCATTAAATGCTTGAGAAGACATGAAGGTTATCTTAGGAGGTAAGGTTATGGTTAGGATAGGGTCATCCATTGGATAAAGCTTTTATCCAAGGGGTAAAATATTGTGCAAAGGTTAATGTGATAACCAAGGGTAAAGCCATGAGTGCTTGATGAGACCCCTAGGTTAGATGAAGGTTGAGTTAGGCAAAAATTCTCTAACCATGTCATAAGGGTGAGTTAATGATTAATGGTTTGGAAGATTTTGGAGACAAATTTGTAAAAGTCCTTCCAAATTTGGGGGAATTGAACAAGTTAGCTTGTTGAAGACACAAAGCCTTTATTGCTTTTGGAAGACTTTCTTCCAAATTTGAGAAGTGACATCCTCAAATTTAGGGAAAAGGATATGATTGGAAGGACTAGGCTAATTGATTAGGATTAGATAGGTTCTAGAAGAATGCTTTAGGAGGCAAGTGGGAGATGTAGGATTTTGCAAGTGGATGGAGGGAAATTTTTAATTAAAATAAATTACTTTATTTCAACAAAAATAGATGCAACTTGCATAAATACAAGCGATGGATTTAAATAAATAAATAAATTTATTTACTTGCAACGATCAATTTAATTAAATTTAAATTTAAGTAAAAAGGGGAAAGGGGAATTAATTAAATAAAGTGATTTATTTAAATAAAGGCTAGAAAAGGCTTAGGTGAACTTAATTAAATAAATTAAGTAATTCATTTAATTAAAAAGATGAATGGGGAGAATTTAATTAAATAGAGGAATGGGGTAAAAATGAATATTAAATATTCATTTAGAAAAGTGGTCATTTTATACGTCTACAGTTACAAGCAAGGGGATATAGTTGGAAAATGATTTCTTCTTGTTCGTAACTGAGGTTGGGTTGTGTAAATGTTAAAGTCCATCTCCTAGGGGCACCATGTTAAGTCATACTGTTATTGTGCAAATGAGAATTGAATCTAGACTATTCAAGCCCTCCTTCTAGTGCTAGTTTCTATTGATAGGTGTTTTGACACACTCACCAATATTCAAGTAGAATATGAAATGTATACCATCTCTCTTGAAAAGCAACCAATCTTGAAAGACTAATTACTGCAAAGTCTCTATAGTCAGGTCATGACGATGTTGGGTCGCTCAGTGGCTGATGCGATTGTACCTGTCAAGGGGCCTACTAGTTGAAGAAAAATAAATAAAATCCATTTTTTTTGTATTTTTTGATTTTCACTTAAAAAAGAAACTTCAAAAGATTGGTCAGGGTAACAAGATATAACAATTTAACCAATACTGAACAACTTAATGAACTACAAAGTCAATGGATCACAACAAGGTACTATCAATAACATCTAATCAACATTAAAAAGGGATCTTCCAACAAACATGCGAAGTCATACAACCCACACATAAATTGAAATAGCAATCACAAGATCAGATAATCACTCTAATATTCTATCCTCATATACCATTAACATGCACAATATGATTTATAAAATAATAAATCTTGGAACAACAAGTTGCTAATTCAAATGAAAGAAGATACTAGACTACGAAGAACAAAAACCCATAGAAAACGTATTGTAGATCAGGCAATCCACACGTTGTTTTTGTATTATTTTTTGTAGAATGAATAATAGTACTTCGAAAGTTTATGAGAAAGAAATTGAATAAAACTAAATTCTCTAGCTAAATGGCCTTGAATCATTTTGTGGATTCTCAAAATGGCCCGAATTCTACAATTTATAAAGTTTTACCCTACACTCTAGGAAGGCATCATACCTGCAAATTAAGACTATAAAAAGGAGGGAGTCCCAATCGACATGCAAATTGCTACTTGTGAACTCTAGTTAATTACTACTAAATTGGTACTCAAGGTTCACTTCCAAAATGGTGCTCTAGTAACAAGAAGTTTGAATCATGCAAAAATAATGCTCAAAAACCAAGTATTAACTAAAACTCTAGTTGACGGCTCAGTAGTGGTGGTGGTGATGGTGCTCTATTATGCAATTTCTTTTCACAATTGTCTGTTTTTCTTTTTATTCTTCCTGTAGTTCTGGTAGTTGGTGAGGAGGCATTCCATTGAAGAAGGAGGAGGGTCAATGATGTATTCGATTCTAAATTTAGATACTCCAAGTATCACTTTTAGATTTTCTAACCTACTGACCATATCATCCATCATTACTTCTGCACACTGGCACTGAAACACCACATACATATATCTATTCATTGTTTCTATGATGAATTCCACAGTGGCTACAAAATAGTCAGTGGTAAAGGAATCCCATTGGCTAAGTATGGTCTCTTGATGTAGTACTCATCCTTGCGTAAGGTTATAACCATACTTCCCCAACAATTTAACCAATAGATACTCACATTGTTGAAGTGTTTTGAGAAACAGAGGATGTTCCTTAAGAATATTGGTGCGACATTTCTCCATGATCTCCATTTTCAAATCCACAATATCTATATATGACTGCAAATTATCAACACTCTCTCCTCCTAGCAAGTCTTCTCTTGTAATGGTTTCTTCTCCCAACCTTTGAATATTATTAAGCATTTTATGCAATTGTTAGAGATGAAGGATATGTTGTTCCCACTGCTTGGAACAAGTAACAAGAGTTTTCTCATTAACATAAGCTTCTGAAAATACCTTCAATGTATCTTGTAAGAACATTTTAACCTTATCCATTTGAACTTGATCATAGGTTGTAACCGTTGTTGCTACTTTTTTAATCTCATACAATGATTTAATATCACTGTGATGGATGACGAAGTGGATGGTAAGGTATCATCAGTTCTGTAATCAAAAGGTTTAGCTATTTCCATAATCAACTACTTATACTGCCTCAATTGTGCCTTAACCTCTGCCTTAGTTTTATGCTCCTTCTCCATCCTTGACTAAATAGTAGATGTAGTAGCAACTAGAGTATAAATCTCTCCCCACTTAGTCTATTTACCCAAGTTAACCTTTGACACTTGATATCTAGGGGTAGCTTGGGATGATCCTTTAACATCGAGAATTGGTGCTGCTACATCAATAATTATATCCCTTGAATCCATCCTTGAGAGATGATTAATTATTCTCGCTCTCTTTACTCTCCTTGGAGATTTTGTAATTTCCTTCTGCAAAGTTATATCAAGGAGGACAGCCTTTGATTTTTTCTTAAAAGTAAAATTTAATCATTGCAGCATAGAGTCATCTTGTTCCCCTCCCTGTATCATTATGTTTGTAGTGATCCTATGTGATTCTCCATTATGTTCCTACTCTTCTTCTTGGTTCTCTTCATCTTGGTGCTCCTACTAATCTAGAGGAGTGATTGGCCTTTGTTGGATTTTAGCAACCTATTGAACGAGATTATCTTGTAGTACATGATCTAGATCAAGTTGTTGTTGTCTTTCTATCTCCTCCAACTTCTCAAAAACTTATTCTTCAAATGATCTTTCTATTTTAGTTTCTTTCCCTAGTTCATTTCCTCCTAGTTGTTGAAGCAATGTTTCTTGGTCTTGAGGAGCAAGGACCATTCTTTCATCTTGTTGATCATTTTCATAATCATGTGCCTCTTCTCCCATAACCTATACAAGAATTTTTATTGGTTGTACCTGTACAATTGGCTCTTTTGTAAGTTTTGGTTGTTTTTTAGATTTGGCTATATTAGGCTCCTCTTGTGGTTCTTTTCAAATTTCCTCCTCTTTGCTACAACCACAATTGGTTCATCATCTTCATCAAAATTTGTCTCAACATTATGAATGATAACTCATTCTTTGGTTGGCACGAGAGGAGGTGTAACCTATTGTGTTCAAGAAGTAGGAGGAGGTTGTGTTTCAGTAGCTTCCTCTTAAGAGGTACCCTCTCTTGGAACAATACCCATGGTAGGAACAATGGGGGTGATGGAAGCCTGTGGGATTGCTTGTAACCTTGTAGTGATCCCATGTTTTGTGACAATTTTAAAAAATTGGGACTCTTTCCTTTTGGCATCCAATTGCCTCTTGAGCTCCTGGTTGTTAATTGGCACTTCCTCTAGATTAGTGGAATTATTCTTTCTTGAATGAAACCTCGTTATCCTTACATATTCTTTATGGAGTTTGATCTGAGGGTTATCGACAACATTCTCCTTTTTCTTCTACTTGGTAGCACTAGGCTGGATCCTTAAACTTATCCATTTTCTCATCCTTTCCAAAACCCATGTTGTAATAATTTCAATATCCAATTCTTCTTGGTTTGACCATCTGATAGGAGTAAGGGTTATTTGATCAATTCCCTTCTCCTTGAATGTAGGATCAAGAAGTTCACCATCATCACTTAACTCTTTAGGGATATTTGTTTCAATTTTAAAATTCTTGATCTATGGCATTTACAACTTATAATATCCTTACTCTCTTACCTCAAATTTGTCCTGCAAGTTAGCCCAAAAATCCTCTAGAGCCGGCCTATGACCCTTGTAAGAAATAGGCATCATTTGTTTTAGCTTACCGTATGGGTCATATACTTCCCTTGAGTATTTAAATTCTTTTAAGCTCAAATCTTGGAACTCTTGTTCTACTGCCTTGTCTGGCTGCATATTAGGACATGTATAATATTCTAGAGACACTGGTAAAGTAATCCTTGTCTTATGCTTCAAAGTCAACAATGCCTGTAGGCCCACCAATTTCCTAGCATATTCTAAAATAATTATTCTATTGCTGCAAAATATTTGTAAAAGAAAAGGATTTCCTTTGAATCCTCTAACCCATAGATATGTTGATTGTTGGTTTTGTAAGAACCAACACCCCATTCCTTAATCATCTACATTGCTTATGGAGTTAGTTTGTATCCTACATCTCTTGTCGGTTTTATTATTATAATATAAATAAATGCGTCATTTAATCTTTTGAAATGTAACTTTATACGAGAGATAGGTTATTGAGTGTAATACTCCCATACTCTTTTTTGTCCAGATTCTTCCCCTAATTTCCCTCCAGTCTTTAGTCCCAGGAACTTGCCAGCATGAGTGACCACCCATATAATGTAAGAAAACATGAAAACATTTTTTATTTGAAGGACTGTTGTCATCTGACTATGGATTTTGTTTGAAATAGTCTGTAGGCAATCAAAGTATTATTTTCCTATTAAAACTATGGTCATGTAATATAACATCTAGTATGAAAATGCATGCAATCTGGATTTCCAAAGGTTCTGTTTAGCATAATGATGAGGTCTCTTTGAGGCTTCTGAAAAATCGTCTCTCAAAATGTTTATAGCCTTTAGCCCCGTCTTTCTTGGTTCCTTGAGCCATTCTTCATTAATATGTCTTTTTGTAATTAGAAGCATTCTTCACAAATATGGAAGTGGACTGCTCTTTAGTTGCTACCTAAACCTCTTCCCTTACTGGTATCCCAAAAGTCATCCCTATCATGTCACGAGACAAGTCTACAATTACATTCTTGGCTGCATCAACACACTATCTTGTGTCGGGATGGTAGTTTTTAGCAATTGTCATTATAAGTTCAGGTGACTGCATGGCTTGAGGAAAGATAGTTTCCTCTACCAAGCTTGATCAAGAGATTCTATATGGCCAGTCTCTATATCAGTCACCCACTGAACTTCATCTTCTAGCTTTGAGGTGAGAGTTCGTCCTTGTTACTAAAACTTAATTGTTATTGGCTTCTTTTTAAGATTTTCTTCTTCCTTTATCCTCTTCTTTATCCCACAAGAAAAGATCAATAATTAGATATTACTTCATATCATTAAATCATTACATACTTGAGAACTCCAGGGTTCTGGGGTTCCGAGGCATAAAAATATTCAAAATAGATAATTTTGGGATTCTAGGGTTCCAGGGTCCTGAGTTGAGCAAAGCACAAAATAACCAATTTCAGAACTCCAGGGTTCTGGGGTAAGTAAAAAAATCCAAAGATTAGTTTTAGAACTCTGGGATTTTGGGGTTCTGAGATAGGGTAAGTCTCAAAATAGACTCTGGGATTTCGGGGTTCCAGGATTTCAAGGCATAAAACTTCTCTAGAAAGAGACTTTAGAACTCTAGGGTTTTGGGGTTATGAGATGGGGTAAGGTAGTCTCGAAGGGCACAATAGTTTTGAGATTCCATAGTTCTAAAATATCAAGGTGGATAAAACTTCTATCAAAAGAGAACTTTGAAACTCCAGGGTTTCGTAGTTTAAAGGTGCTGAATGAGGTAGAACTTAGGCATTTCAAAATTCTAGGATCTCGAAATGCCAAAACTTTGGGTTTCATAGAAAGATAAGATCAACCAAATTTATTGAAAAGAATGCAAAACTTAATCTAACCTAACCTAAAAGACACGAAAAGACAAGAAAAAAAATAGACGAACCAACTTGGAAAGGTGGCAATGTGAAAAAAATGGACAAGCGGGGAGGCAAAACGTGCGAAGGGAGAGCTCAAATTTCATAGCAAAGAAATATAAAAATGAATGAAAATTACCCATTTGGCCTTATTTATACCCCCCACCCGACGTTCATACAAGCTCACTAATCATGACCTCAAGATTCTAGGATCTTGAGATACAACAAAGGGAAGCTTTGAACTCCGAGGTTCCAGGGTTTCAAGGCCCATACAAAAGACGCTTCAGGACTCCGGGGTTCTAGAGTTCTGAGGCAAAACACAAGATGAGTCTAGGAGTTCAGGATTCTAAAATCCTTAAACAAAAAACAAACACATGACAAAACACAAAGCTTCCAGACAACAAAACAATGCAAACAAGACTTTGGGACCTTGGGGATCTGGAGTTCGAAGTTCTAGGGTCTTGATAGAAAAATAAATGCACAAAGAATGCTTCAGAACTCCAGGTTTTTGAGGTTCCCAATCAAAAACATGAGAGTGTTGGTATTTTGGATGTGTTGCACTAGTTTTGTCATTGATGTCAACACTTGCCAACACTTATCTGCACTTGGAGGTTCTTGGTTATGTTCATCGACATGTTCAGTGACTTATGCACAGTCACTGGTATCTGGTTCGCCGACGGGTTATATTGCTCACTGGTACTAAGGATGACTTGAAGATTACTTGGTTATGTCGAAGACATTGTTTGGATACTTTGTTTTGGTGATTTGGTCATTGGTCTAATCGGGTTTGCATATTTGCTATTACCAGCAAATAGGTCTAGGTTATGGACCAGCAAGTGTTATCCATTCCAGATCAGCACGACACATTATGAAGATGATTTGTTATTATTGTAAATGCATTGAGCCGACATGATGCATCGCATATTGAATCATTTATAATTGATTTTATTGTAATATCTTTAGTGATCAGACCTACTCATTTGGTCTTAGGTTTTGGTATATATGTAAGATCTCATTTGTGAGATTGATATGAATATGGATATGGGAAGGTAATAAGTGGTAGAGCATAAGGTATATGCGAATATAAGAAGAGCTATACATGTAGAGATCATTCAAGATTCAAGGAGGTTTTGAAGAAGATAAATCAGAGCTTAACTGGTACTGAATACAACATGTGAAGATGCTATTTTGAGTAGTAAATTATCATTGGATTTAACCATCCAATTGTAGTCAGTGTGACTCCCATTTTGTGATTGAGCAGTGAGCTCTAGGTAGTTGGCCTTTCTGCATGTGCAGCCTCCATATTGTACACACATACTATCTGCAGTAGTATCATTTGATTGTGGGTAAGTTTTCCCACCATGGTTTTTCCCCTTACCTTACAGGGTTTCCATGTACAAATATCTGTGTTATGTGTTGTGGATGTTATTTGTCTTTCTGTTTCGTGCATTAAACTTTACCGACATTGCAATTAACTGTCAAAACTATTTACTGGCATAAGGTTTGGTTTACCGGTATTATGAATTAAGTTTGGTTAATTTATATTTGGTTTAAAATTATTTGACAACTTATTCAACCCCCCCCCTCTCAGTTTTCTCTGAGACCTAACAATTGGTATCAGAGCATAGTCCTCTTTTTGCAGAAGTTTAACAGCTTGAGGAGATCCTATGTCTACTAACTATTTTAGGAAGGACAGTCCAAAACTTGATGGAACTAACTATGGCATATGGAAGATCAGAATGGAGACACGTTTGAATTACATTGGAAAATACATATGGAATGTTACAAAGAATGGCTATGTTGGTCCTACTCAAGGTCAACCTAATCCACCAACCTTGTCTAAAGATGAAGAGAATGATTGCAAAGCAATAGAAGCACTTTTGAGCGCATTGTTAGATCAACAAATCATGGGATTATCAGACCGATCTACTGCTAAAGCTATTTGGGACAAATTGGAGACATTGAATGAAGGTGATACCACAGTCAAAATTGCAAAAATTGAATGCTTCCGGGTTAGGTATGAAAATTTGAAAATGGAAGAAGATGAAAGGATTTCTGCTTTTATAGAAAGAGTAAATGAAATTGTTTTGGGTATACAATGTTGTGGAGGATCCTTAAGTGAAGATGAAATTATTTCTAAAGGTTTAAGAGCATTGACACTGGCATATAAAATGATTTTAACTGCTATAAATGAATTGAGAACAATGCCTAATGCATCAGTATCTAGAGATACTTTGGTTGGAAAAATTTCAGCTTTTGAACTTGAGGAATTTGGTCATGTTTCTACAATTAAGACAGATTTAGCTTTCAAGGCATCATCATCATCTGTAGCAACATCATCATCATCTAAAAAATCTGATTAGAAAGAATTTAATGCAAGAGAACTTGAATAAATCATAAAAGAGAATGAAGAATTGGAAGAACTTGAAACACTATTTGCAAGGAAAATGTTGAAAGGTCCAGTTGGAAGTAAGTATGAAGGTAAAGCACCATTATAATATTTTAACTACAATAAAATTGGTCATATGGCATCTAGGTGTCCTGGTAGACATGCAAGAATGAAAGAAGAAGCTAAAAGAACATATAAACCTAATCCTGATTATCAAAGATATAGATGTAAGAAGAATAGAGACAAATCTTGTTACTATGCTGATGAAGGAGTTATTGATGAATTTGATGAGGAAACAACAGACAATGGATGGGTTTTTGTTGCTATAACAGAAGATCAACCGACACTTATTGTTCAATCGGTAGAGCAGGCCCTAGTAGCTAAAATTGAAGATAAGGATGAATGGATAATTGATTCTGGATGTTGACATCATATGACTGGTGATAAAAGTAAATTCTTAACCTTTCAGGAATACAATGGAGGTCTAGTAAGATTTGGAGATGATAAAGCTTGTTTGATAAAAGGAAAAGGCACTATATCTTTTGATGGTAAGCACAATACTGATAATGTTTACTATGTTGAAGGTTTGAAGCATAATATTTTGAGTGTTGGTCAATTAGTTGAAAAAGGATTTCAGTTACAATTCAAGAATGGTAAATGCACAATCATGAACAAAACTAGCTTAGAAATTGCAACCGATAATCAGACTAGAGGTAATATCTTTCATTTGAATAAAAATGAGAAAGCATGCTTGATTGCACATACTGATGAAAGTTAGTTATGGCATAAGAGACTTTGTCAAGTTAATTTTGATTGCATTGTAAAAATCAGTACAACTAAGGCAGTAAGGGATTTACCTATGATTGTTAAACCTCACAATCCGGTATGTAAGGAATGTCAAATTGGAAAGCAAGTTAGAGAAAATTTTAAGAGTATTCCAAAAAAATCCAATAATGTTCTTGACTTAATTCATACAGATTTATGTGGTCCAGCAAGAACTTGAAGTTTACAAGGAGATAGATATTTTATGCTAATCATTGATGACTATTCTAGAATATGTTGGGTTACTTTTCTCAGAGAGAAATTAGAAGCTTTTGGGAAATTCAAACTATTCAAGGTGATGGTAGAGAATGAAATTAGTAAGAAAATCAAATGTTTGAGATCAGATCAAGGAGATGAATTCACATCTAAAGAATTTAATACATTTTGTGAAGTGAATGGAATTAGAAGACAACTATCTGCACCTCGGATACCCCAGCACAATGGAGTTGTGGAAAGAAAGAACAAAACTATTCTGGATGCAGCTAGAAGTATGCTATCAGAAGCAAATCTACCTCATGTTTATTGGAGAGAAGCAGTGAGTACAACAATTTACACATTGAACAAAGTTCACATCAAAGGTGAAATCGGTAAGACCCCTCATGAACTATGGTTTGGTAATACTCCTACTCTTAAATATTTTAAATATTTGGAAGTAAATGTTATATTAGAAGAGATGAGTATATTGGCAAATTTTATCCTATAACCAATGAAGGAATATTTCTTGGTTATTCATCTAAGAGCAAGGCATATAGATGTTTTATTAAGAGATTGCAGAAAGTCGTTGAGAGTGCAAATGTGAAAATTGATGAGCAGTTTAGAGGTAATTCAAGGTACATGGACTCTGAACCGGCAATAGAGATAATATCAAATGAACCTACAATGAGTACACCGGTACATAATGTTGATCCAATCACACCGACATCATTTGAAAATTCTAGAGTGGCTAAGGAACAACAACAAGTAAAAACACCTAGGTATGTAAGATTGAATCACTCTGAAAGTCATATAATTGGGAACAAGTATCAAGGTGTTATGACTAGAGGAAGATTGGCAAATGAAGAGGTATGTCTAATTTCTTAAATTGAACCAGTATCAGTTAATGAGGCCTGTGAAGATAAACATTGGATTAAAGCTATGAAAGATGAATTGGAACACATTGAAAAGAATAACACATGGACATTGGTTCCCCGACCTAAAAACAAAAATGTAATTGGAACTAAATGGGTATTCAGAAATAAACTCAATGAAGATGGTAAGGTGATCAGAAACAAAGCAAGATTAGTGTTTAAGGGATATTCACAGAAAGAAGGAATTGATTATAATGAAACCTTTGCACCGGTAGCTAGAATTGAGGCACTTAGATTATTCTTAGCTTTTGCAGCACATAAGAACTATAAAGTATATCAAATGGATGTTAAATGTGCATTTCTAAATGGTGATCTTGAAGAGGAAGTTACATTGATCAACCTGGTGGATTTTCATTGACAAATGACAAAGATATGGTTTTCAGGTTAAGGAAAGCTTTGTATGGATTGAAGCAAGCTCCTAGAGCTTGGTATGCTAGATTAGACAAATATATTTTAAAGATTGGTTACACTAAAGGTAATGCTGATAGAAATCTATATTTCAAAGTGACTAATGATGACATCTTGGTTATAGAAGTTTTTGTTGGTGATATAATTTTTGGAGGAGAAAATGGATTGTGTAAAGACTTTTCTAATAAGATGCAGGAAGAATTTGAAATATCTATGATTGGGGAGATAAAATTCTTTTTAGGATTGCAAATTTCATAAACTGATAAAGGTATATTCATATGTCAATCAAAGTACTTGAAGGAATTACTAAAGAAATTTTGCATGGAAAACTCTAAATCGGTAAGTACACCTACGACTACAACTGATAAACTATCATTGAAGGATGAATCAACACCTGTTAATCCGACAAGATACAAATCTATGATAGGAGGTTTATTGTATTTGACACAAACAAGACCTGATATTATGAATGTAGTCTGTATTGTTTCAATATTTTAGAGTAATCTTAAAGAAAATCATGAATCATCAGTGAAAAGGATTTTCCGGTATCTACAAGGCACAATAAATCTTGGTTTATGGTATCCTAAAGATGAAAATTTTGATTTAAGTGCATACACATATGCAAATTGGGCAGGAGATGTAGATGATAGAAAGAGCACCACTGGCAGAGCATTCTTTCTTGGTAGCAGATTAACTTCTTGGTTTAGAAAGAAACAGAGTTGCACATCTTTATCAATAGAAGAATCAGAATATGTCACAACATCAACTAATTGTACCCAAGTATTATGGATTAAGAAAATGTTGAAAGATATAAAGGTAAAATGATAAGAACCTATAACCATTTACTGTGATAATATGGCAGGAATTTATATATCTAAGAATTTGGTATTTCACTCTAAAACTAAACATGTTTCTATCAAATTCAACTTTTTGAAAGAGAATGTTGAAGCGAAATAAGTAAAATTGGTTTATGTGAATACTAAAGAGCAGATTGCAGATATTTTTACTAAGCCTTTGCCTAAGGAAACTTTTGAATATCTCAGAGAGTAGCTTGGGGTTATACCCCCACCGATAGAGACTTAGACAGTTGATGCTTGGAATCAAACTGACAGAATTAACAAAGAAATCTTTTTTCTGGCTTTGATGAGGAGAGCTACTTCACAAGGGGAGTAGTTGGATAAATTGATAAGTTGGCATTTTGTAATGAGTTCTATATGTTTGATTTTGGTTTTTGTATTGCTTTGGCATTTGATGTCAAAGGGGGAGAGATATCTATGGAAAAACACATTATCTTTTGATGAGACATTATTCATTGGGGGAGAGATTGTTACTCTCTGTATCTATATTTTGATTTCTGGTTAATGATCTCTTTTGAGATTGTTGGTTTTTGGTTTTTGGCAATTCTGTTTTGGCACTTAGATGGTTTTTCCATCTTGTGTTTCCATCAATGCCAAAGGGGGAGATTGTTGGTATTTTGGATGTGTTGCACTAGTTTTGTCATTGATTTCAACACTTATCTGCACTTGGAGATTCTTGGTTATGTTCACCGACATGTTCAGTGACTTATGCACAGTCACCGATATCTAGTTCACCGATAGGTTATATTGTTTACCGATACTAAGGATGACTTGAATATTACTTGGTTATGTCAAAGACATTGTTTGGACACTTTTTTTTGGTGATTTGGTCATTAGCCTAATCAGGTTTGCATATTTGTTGTTACCGGCAAATAGGTCTAGGTTATGGACCGACAAGCGTTATCCATTCCAGATCAACACGACACATTATGAAGATGATTTGTTATTATTGTAAATGCATTGAGCCGACATGATGCATCACATATTGATTCATTTATAATTGATTTTATTGTAATATCTTTAGTGAGTCGACCTACTCATTTGGTCTTAGGTACTGGTATATATCTAAGATCTCTCATTTGTGAGATTGATATGAATATGGATATGGGAATGTAATAAGTGGTAGAGCATAAGGTATATGTGAATATAAGCAGAGCTATACATGCAGACATTATTCAAGATTCAAGGAGGTCTTGAAGAAGACAAATCAGAGCTTAACCGGTACTAAATCCAACATGTGAAGATGCTATTTTGAGTAGTACATTATCATTGGATTTAACCATCCAATTGTAGTCAATGTGACTCCCATTTTGTGATTGAGCAGTGAGCTCTAGGCAATTGGCCTTTTTGCATGTGCATACTCCATATTGTACACACATACTAT
This sequence comes from Cryptomeria japonica, assembly GCF_030272615.1. Classification (NCBI taxonomy): domain Eukaryota; kingdom Viridiplantae; phylum Streptophyta; class Pinopsida; order Cupressales; family Cupressaceae; genus Cryptomeria; species Cryptomeria japonica. Next base: position 222,063,136 of record NC_081405.1, read on the forward strand.
CTGCAATAGTATCATCTGATTGTGGGTAAGGTTTCCCACCATGGTTTTTCCCCTTACAGGGTTTCCACGTACAAATATATGTGTTATGATTTGTGGATGTTATTTGTCTTTTTGTTTCATGCATTAAACTTTACCGGTATTGCAATTAACTGTCAAAACTATTTACCGGCATAAAGTTTGGTTTACTGTTATTATGCATTAAGTTTGGTTAAGTTATATTTGGTTTGAAATTATTTGACAACTAATTCAGGCCCCCCCCTCTCAGTTGTCTTTGGGACCTAATAGAGAGAAGGAAAAAAGAAAGAAAACAAAAGACAAGCTAAGCGGGACCTAAAATTTCATTCCAAAGAAAAATGATGGGGCAGACATGCAAGGCATAATGGGTTTGTAATGTGTTAAAGACTTGAGAAGAAGGGGGCAAAAATTGAAGGGAAGTCGGCAAAGAAAGGCATCAAGGAAAGAGAATTAAATGAGTTTGTGATAAAAAAAGATGAGGTATGCGGTGGCAATAAAGAGAAGTGATATGGACTTAATGCAAGTGGGAGGAGGAATGTAGGGTGACGACGGTCACTGAATGCAAAAAAGTTGGTGAATAAGGTGGCCATGTGTTTGGATGCCACATGACCACCCTTTCAGCGTTGGGAGGTTTTAGAGGCAATTTGATGGGGTGGGACCTTTGACATTTTGATCAGTGCATGATTTTGAGGTTTATTTGACATGTTGGATGAATCGGTTTACAACATGTAGTAGATGTGTCCAATTAAAAAAATAATAATGTTTCTTGTTTGTCTAGTCAACTATCAAGGTGGAAAACAAAATAAATCATCTTGGAGGTCCACGTGGCACTCCACAAGGACCTACCAAGTTAGGGTGTGCACATATTGATACCTCTCCCCTATATAGTTTACTCAACTACTAAACTTGTTTTTAAAGATCAACTATAAAGTTTTCAAATCAAACTCATTGACACATGTTTCATGAGTAGTGGTTCACAAGAATCCATCTTTCATGAGAATGAATAGTCCTCTAAGAACTCATTGCATCTAGGTGATGTTCATAGTGGTGAAGCATTGGGCCTTCTCGGGAGGTCACTCATCTTAGTACTACTCTAACTCAAACATGCTTAGCCATAGAATTCCCTTCAAGGTTAAACCCAAGTATTGTGCATCATGAAACATTCATTATAGAGCCCCTTTATCTCATTAATAGATAAGAAAGATATATTTTCATAGCAAGTCAAATTATAATATTGCTATTAGGATTCAATTGTGTAATTTTCAAGTCAAACTCATTGACCCATGTTTCATGAGTAGTTATTCACAAGAACCCATCTCCGATGAGAATGAATGGTCCAATTAGCATTGATTGCATCTAGGTGATTCTCATAGAGGTGAAGCATTAGACCTTCATAAGAGGTCACCCATCCTAGTATTACTCCAAATTAAGCACACTTTAACTACTTTAGAAAAAGAAACAAAGTATGTTATAAGACCAATATTGGATCTAACAACTTTTAGCTCACAAACCTCCTCAAAAACATATTGCTTGTCCTTGAGGCCAATGTCTTTAAGAAGAATCTCATAGGTATGATTATTATTGTTCCTTTTTGAAACTCTAATATTTTATTTAAAAACCTATCATATCCATATCTAGAATAGGTCTAATACTTTGTAGACTTAAGTTCATGCTTGTTGAAATAAACCTTACTAGTGTCTATGAGCTCCCAAAATTTCTCCTTAGACACCTCCAAAGTCAAAGTAGCTTTCATATCAATGGAGTGAAAAATGAGTCTTCTAGAAATATCAACAGGCTTTCTCCTTTTACCTTGGAAATAATCCTTCTTTCTTGATTTGCATAGAAACCATACAATATCATCAATCAAAATCAGCCAAAAAAAATTAAAATCTTTACTAAGACCTTTGACATAGCCAAACAATTTTTATTCCAAAGAAAATTTATTTTTACTATCCCAACCCACCAAATTAGGAAAAAACTACAACCATATTTCTTAACAAAAATATAAAAATATAAATGGTTGATAGTCTAAGGGTTCTTGCAAATAAAACAATGATTATTATTTGATTGGGTATGACTTAGGTTAATAGGAAATTTTTCAATTAAAGAAACCATTTAAAGTAAGCTTATTAAGGTCAATACCATAGGAACATGAGTGCTTAAGGATTTTGGACCGATGACAATTATTCAAGTTCAAATGCCAACAATCAATTCAATGCTTGACAATATCTAAGACTTAGCAAGATTATTGTAAATCTTCCTAGAGTTCACTTTATGCAAGGCCAAGTTCCACTTCATTTTATGTGCATGCTCAAGTGTCTAGTGATGTTGATGTGCATGCCATTAGGATGGTCAATTTTAGTCTTTTATTAGGATGGGTAAAAAATGCTACTTGGGAATCCTTAGTCTTGCCTATTAAGTTGACTTGATTGGAATCCATCAAGTAACATTTCCTATGAGCTTAAGTGGGGGAAAGGATTAAAGATTTGGAAAAATGAGTAGGAATAACATTACTAATGTCCCAAATTATATGATACAACTACTCAATTTGAATCCCATGATGGAAAAAACATATATATATATATATATATATATATATATATATATATATATATATATATATATATATATATATATATATATATATATATATATATATATATATATATATATATATATAATGGGCCTAGTTTATCAAATGGGATTGGGATATAGTACTTGCATCCTACATTACATTTTTACAAGTGAATCTTTTATTTTGATTTATCTTTTGACCCATGAATACACCTTTTATTGACCACCTTGATCTTTTTATGTCTTGGTATGTTTTGAATTGTGAATAATGGGCATTAAAATTATCTTGCATGCTATATTTGTGGTATGTTTTGGTAATACTACTACACAATTACTTACCTTATGTATGTAGGAATAGCTTATTTTAAGGAAGAGTAATTGTAAATTGGTTGACCTAAACTAGTAGACAACATGTTAATCTCATTATCCTCATTGTCATGAAAAACATTAAATTTATTACAAGGGTTAGCATCATTTTGAAGAGATTGTATCACCATGCATTGCAATGGTGAATGTGGCAGCTAACATAATATACACCAAGGAGAATCATCTATCACATTGACATTTCTTTTTCTTGAAGGATCTAGGGTTTAATTATTTTTCAAACCCCTCTATTGTTGTGAGATGGTTTTCCATTATGCCATGTGGTATTGTAAGGTTGATTTGACAATTTGGTCATTCTTTCTTTTTTAGAATATATAGGCCTATTAGAAGGTAATCCCTTTTATGATCTATCAACTTTATATTGGCATTTGCATGAAGATTGCATTGATGATATGTTATGTTGTCATTGATGTCAATTAATTGGTAATGTTGTCATTGAGAACTATAGTATATGGAGTGACAATGAAAATTTATATCAAGAGTCTTGGAAATCAATACTGGGAACATGTTAATAATCAATATGTTGCACCCACTAGAATTATGATTGATGATCAGAAGAAAGTACAACAAGAAAACAATCAAACACTGGAGACTATTATCAGTTCTTTATCTGATGCCAAATATGTTGATATTCATGGTTTGGAGACTACACATGAGGTATGGAAGAAACTTGAAGAGATTTATAGCGGTGATGAACATGTTAAGATTGCCAAGGAAGAGAGTCTAAGAGGCAAGTTTGATGACATGCAGATGACTAAAGTTGAGACTATCCAATAGTATAGTTAGAGGATAAAAGAGATAGTTGGTGAGATCAAGAGTGCTAGTGGTAAAATAGATGATGCCACAGTAGCTAGCAAGGTATTGAGAACCCTTCTACCGATCTACGCTATCCGAGTTGCAGCCATTTAGGAGTTGAAATCTATTTACAAAACCATGGTAACCCTCGATTCCATCATTGGTAAACTTATTGCTTTTGAATTAAATGGTCATGATGGTGGTGTTCAAAAATCTAAATCAACATTTAGAGCTTCTGTTTCTAACCCATCTATAAGAAAAAGTAGAGACGCCAGTCAATTATGAATCTAGATCTAGCAGAGAGGCTGATGATGAAGACAATTTAGTTGAGCTTGAAGCTTTGTTGGCCAAGCGGTTGCCTAGAGGAACTGAAAAATATAGAGGTAAATTACCTTTGAAATGTTTTGCATGCAACAAGATTGGACACATAGTTGCTAACTATCCCAATGGTGATAATGAGAACAATCGAGACAAGTTCAAGAATTACAAGGGAAAAGGAAAAAGAGATTGTCTTATTGCAATTGATGGTGGTATCACTAATGAGGAACTTGATGGTGATGCTAATGAAGACATTTTGTTTGTAGCCATTAAAGAAGAATCATCTGATCAAAAAGATTTAGTTTCACGCATGGATAATTTTGATGATTGGATCATTGATAGTGGTTGTTCACATCATATGACCAGTGATTGGAGAAAATTTATTTCTTTGAAGGAATTTGATGTCGAAGTTGTAAGATTTGGTAATGACTCACCCTGCACGGTTAAAGGCAAGGGAACTATTTCTCTTAATGGAAAGAGCAGTGCAGATGATGTCTACTGGGTTGAAGGTCTAAAGCACAATCTGTTGAGTGTTGCCCAACTCAATGACAGAGGAATGCATTGGAGTTTAAAAATGGTATGTGCAAAATCTATGATAGCAAAGGTGAATTGATTGCAACCGACAAGAAGAATAAAGGTAACCTATTTCACCTGAATCCTAAAGTTAGCAACTATTTAATTGCTATAATAGATGAAAAGTTGGCTTTGGCACACGAGATTTTGTCATTTGAATTTTGATATCATTGTTAAAGTGAGTAAGTCAAAGTTTATGAGAGGTTTTATTCAATTGGACAAACCAGTTAATGCTCTATGTAAGGAATGTGAGTTAGGAAAGATGACATCCTTAACTTTCAAGAGCAAGTCTCTTTCAACAGAGCATCTGTTAGATTTGGTTCATACAAACCTATGTGGAACAATAAGGACTAAAAGTATTCAAGGTGATAGATATTTTATGATCTTCAATGATGATTGCTCAAGGATGATGTGGGTCACATTATTGAAGGATAAAACAGAGGCATTTGGTAAATTCAAGGCATTCAGAGCCTTAGCTGAAAAGGAGAGTGGAAAGAAGATAAAGTGTTCGAGGATAGATCAAGGCAAATAATTCACTTCTAAGGAATTCACTAGATATTGTGAAGAGAATGGTATCAAATGACAACTTTTTGCACCAAGGACACCACAATAGAATGGTATTGCAAAGAGAAACAACCAGTCAGTTGTTGAAGTTGCAAGGATGATGTTGATACAAGGAGGTGTAGTGAAAACTTTTTAAAGAGAAGCTGTCAGCACAACTGTCTACACTATGATCATGATTTTGGTAAAAATAGGTAAGGACAAGACCCCTTATGAATACTGGTATGGTAGATCACCTAATGTTGGTTAATTTAAGATATTTGGCAGCAAATGTTTTATTAAGAGAGGTGACTATATTAACAAGTTTGAGGCTAAAAGTGATGAAGGTATATTTCTTGGTTATTCCACCAAGAGTAAGGCCTACAAGTGTTTTAACAACCAGACACAGAGAATAATTGAAAGTGTTGATGTTTGAGTGGATGAGTATCCTGAAGTCTCAGGAGAAACCAATGTAGAGAATAAGGATGAAGATCCTTGCATTTTTTTTTTGGAACCAGAACCCGTGAAACCTGAAACGTGTAAAGAAAATATTGATGTACCAGTTCAACTGGAATAGGTAGACTCAGAAGAAGACGATGATAATGGAGATGAACCTGAAGATAATGATCATGTTATTCTGAGGTATGTGAGACTAAATCACAATCTTGAACAAATTATTGGAGATAAGGATGCTGGAGTACAAACCAGAAGAAGAATCAGAGAAAATTCCTGCATGATCTCCACTATTGAGCATAGAATTGCTAAGGAAGCATTTGGTAACAATCATTGGGTTAAATCTATGCAGGAAGAGCTTAAAAAAATTGAGAAGAACAACACATGGAATCTAGTACCCCGACCGATAAATAAAAATGTAATAGGTACTAAGTGGGTTTTCAGGAACAAGTTGAATGGAGATGGTGTTGTAGTTTGCAACAAGGCTAGATTAGTTTGCAAAGGTTATGCACAAGAAGAAGGAGAAGATTATGGTGAGACTTTTGTACCAGTGGCCAGGTTGGAAGGTTTCAGAACTTTACTAGCTTTTGCATCTCATAAAGGATTCAAAGTATACTAGATGGATGTAAAGTCAGCATTTTAAATGGAATACTAGAAGAGGAAGTATATATTGAGTAGCCAGATGGTTATTCTTTAACTAACAAGAAGGACATAGTATGTAAGTTGCACAAGGAACTATATGGATTAAAGAAAACACTGAGAGAATGGTATGAAAGGCTTCATTCACACCTAATGAAGATAGGATTTTAGAGAACCAGTGAAGATAGCAACATATATCTCAAATATGAAGGAGATAAAATACTGGTTAGTGAAGTATTTGTAGATGATATCATATTTGGAGGAAAAGATGAAATGAGCAATAATTTTGCAAATGAAATGAAAAGTGATTTTGAAATGTCTCTAGTGGGAGAGATAAATTTTTCCATAGGTTTGCAAATATAGTAAATGAAGAGTGGTATTTTCATCACACAATCCAAGTATGTGAAAGAGTTATTAAAGACATTTGGTATGAGTGACTGTAAACCAGTTGGAACACCAATGGTTACAGGATGTAAATTGTCTAAGGAAGATGAGGCCACATATGTTGATGAGAAAGAGTATAGGTCAATGATTGGAAAATTGCATTATGTTGTTCACAACAGACCGGATATAGCTCATGCAGTTGGTCTAGTTGCTAGATTTCAGAAGAATCTGAAGGAAACACATTTGATAGCAACCAAGAGGATTTTCAAATATTTGAAAGGTACTGTTGACTATGGCTTATGGTATCCCTATGGAGGAAACTTTGATTTGAAGGTGTACACAAATGTAGACTGGGCTGGTAATGTTGATGACCGAAAAAGAATAATCAGTGGAGCATTCTTTCTCTCAAGAAGACTTGTTTCATGGAGTAGTAAAAAGCAGAGTTGTATTTCATAGTCTACTGTTGAAGCTGAGTATGTTGTAGCTTATATGAATCGTACCCAAGCTATCTAGATGAAACACATTTTGGAAGGTTTCAAGATGAAGTTTACAGAACCTGTTAAGATCTTATGTGACAATACCAGTGCCATAAATATTTCAAAGAACCCTATCTTGCACACACGAACCAAGCACATTGAATTGAAGTATCATTTCTTGAGGGAAAAAGTGCAGAGTAAAGACGTGATCTTAGAGCATGTTTCTACCAAGGAGAAGCTTGCAGATATCTTTACAAAACCTCTTCCTAAGACTAATTTTGAGTATCTTAGAAGTCAGCTAGGGTTTGTACCCCTTCATGAGGTAAATTAAGCATGATGTAGATTACATTAGTCTCGGAGCTACTTGCAGAATTTTACAGCAGGATTGGTGTAGAAGTGGAGCTATTCCATAGGGGGAGTATCAAGTTGCAGATTGTTGATGAAGCATAGTGAAGTTTTACATTGCATGTTTTACTTTCTATTTGGAATTGTTGTCAAAGGGGGAGAAGAACTATGTGATTATTGTGAGGAGAATTGTATAGCCAACTAGTAACCGAAGACAAACTAAAGACAAGCTGAAGACAAGGAGAGTACACTAGTAAATTGTAAACCAGGATTCCTATTCACACTCATAACAATCAATGGTATTGATATTTGTATTGCCATCAATGACAAAGGGAGAGATTGTTGGCATTTGCATGAAGATTGCATTGATGATATGTTATATTGTGATTGATGTCAATTAACCAGTAATGTTATTATTGTAATGATGTTTTGTAACCGATAGGAAGAGCTAAGTGAAGGAACTGTAACCGGTAGGAAAGTTTGTGGAGAGAACCGGTATTGCTAAGTATTGGAGGATTGAACCAGTAAATCCTATTTGTTGTTTTGATAAACCCTAACCAATTAAGTTTGTTGAATTGGTTATATTGGTTTATGATTTGATATCAAGTGGTAATAATTATGACACGTATGCATATTGTATGAAGAGAGTTTCAAATTGATTTAAGCATGTTGAGGTAACTTTTTTCTGTTTTGGGAATGAGCAAGTATATTTCATATAATGCAAAGCACATGATGAGTTACTGAGTTTGATGAAGCGGTGATCAAGGAGCGGTCAAGACTTTCTTGAATGATGTGTAGAGATTATTATGTGGTCTAATGGTCATACTTGAACCAACTTGTTTGTAATATCTATGAGAATTAGGTTTTTGTTGTGTTACCAAACTAGTTGATTTGTTTATAAGGTCAATGCATTGTTTAGTTTAAGTGTGTTGGTAAAGTTTAATTGAGTGTGTTGGTAAAGTTTAATTGAGTGTGTGGTTGCCAAACTGGATGATGTATCTGCAGTTTGAGTAAAGGCAGATAGTGTAATACCCTAAAAATGGTCATCTAAACCATGGGCCCCTAAACTCGACAACGTCACCAAGGTCCTAACCAAAGGAAATTAAATAAATCTTGAGCACACAATTAATTCCTAAAATCATCAAATGTCACATGGCAAAATCAATCAACCAATATTAATTAAATATTTATTTAATTAATAGATCATTCCAAGTAAATCATTTTAAACAATTATCTTATTTATTTTAATTAAATATCCTAGCATATTTAATTAAATAAATCAATTTGCCATTAAATCATTAAAAAGAGGAATTAATTTAATTAAATAAATCAAATTGCCATAAATCTTCAAAAAAGGAAACAAATCAAGAAAGAGGAATTAATTCAATTAAATAAATCAATTGAGCACAAATCTTCAAAAATGGAAAAAAAAAAAAAAAGGAATTAATTGACAAAAAAGAATTAAAATTTGAGAAAAGAAATCAATTGGAAACAATCTTGAAAAAACAAATTAAAAATTGATAGATAATCTCAAAGAAAGCAATTAAAACAATTAAATAGTAAAATTGAATGAACTAGATAATAAATCAGTTTTTTCCTGATTTTATATTAATTTTAGTTCAATTTCCTTTAAATCAGTTTTTTTCTTGATTTAATCTTAATTTTAGTTCAATTTCCTTTAAAACTGAGAAAAGCATCCAATCACATCAATTCACCTGGATTGTGCTTCCTCTTGGAAAATCTTGACCGCTCATCATCATTTGATCTCAATCATTGGTTTCTTTCTGAATTTTCTATAAATTTAGGCTCATCTCTCATTCAAAGGGAGGCTGGAGAATATATTGTTATTATACTGTTTTTGCTCTAGGATTTCATTGAGATATTGCATATTAATTGTTTCATATTAATTAAATCATTTAGTTTAATATTGCAAAAATATTGTTAGATTAATATTGCATCCATCTAGCATTCATCATGTTCATATAGATTAAAATCCTTCGTCTTGATGTTGTCTAGTCACTGGTATTGCTTATAATCTAAGAGAAATCTTATACTCACATCTTTTAGAAGGCAATGGGTCAATTTGTTATGGTTTATTATCAATTGATTATATCTGATTAACCATGCATGTAATGACTTGATTGAAGTGTTGAGCTTACAAATATAGGTTCATTTTTTACACACACATTTCTGGCACCCACCATGGGGCTCAAACCCACAACTACAAGATTTCTAATATTTCTTGAACAAATTTAATGTTTGGTTTTTATAACTAATAAACATGTGTTAAATTTGGAGATAAAAATCTTTCTTTTTGTTTGTTCTTCTATGACAGTCAAAAAAGGGTCTCAGTTTGGAGAGCATAACATTTTTTTTAATTGTTGGATCTCAACCAATTTTTGATATGTTGTTGAAAAACAAGTTTTCTATAGGTTCACGGAACGGATTTGCCTAAATATGTTGGGTGTGAAAGTTATGATTGACAGAGTGGAGGACTGTCATTTTACCTATTCTTCAGTGATAGTCAAAAATGGTCTCGGTTCAGAGGGCATAACTTTTTATTGAACCGTTGGATCTAACCTAAATTTTAATATGTTTTGTAAAACTAAGTTTTCCACATTTCCACTGAAGAGATTTTCCAAACTATTTCTGGTTCAAAAGTTATAAATGACAAAGTGTAGTACTATAAAAAATTGTCATAACTAGGATAGTCATAAAATGTAAATTCTTGTTAGATTAATTTAATTTACAGTTTACATGATAGAATTTTCTTTTGATTTTTTTTTTTATATTATTTTGGCAACTAATTTTGGGCTTTTAATGTTTGCAGGATGCTTGTCAAAGAATCTATCAATCAAACATATGCTTGCCAAAGAATCAAGAAGAAAATGACTACTGACATATTGGTTTTACAGGTTGCCTAAGGAGAATCGACTAAACATTGTGTATTCATTTAGTAGTTTCTTAGGCACTTAAATTGCTATCTGGTTAAAGAAAAAATCTGTCTTTCATGTTTTCAGAAAAATCTAAGAGGTAGGAGAGTATGCTCTTGTCTTTTATAGACAATCAAAAATCTAAACCCTCGAAGCTTTTTTCTAAGTTTTGAGATTTGTGTACCTTTAGCGGGCTTGTCACAGTGGGAAAAATTAATCACCCTGTGAGAATGACCCAAGTGAGTACAGTTGGACCTGAGCATTCCAACTCACTATAATAAATAGGCCTCTAGTGATTAAAGTCACAGAGGATGGGATTATTTGAGTTTTCTCTTTGAGATCTCTCATATCGAGCATTTTGTAGGGCCTCGCGGTATCAATCATGTTTACGTGACTACATCTTGTTTTGGTACCTTGTTGGGCTATAGGCCTGAATCATGCTTGTGTGACTTCAAGGGGTAATTTCAAATGGAATTCCTGACTAAGAACTATAAGATAGAAGCTACCCAATTCACCTCCGAAAGATTGATAATCTTTGTGCAAGAGAGATAGTAACTCTCCCAAGACACTTGCCATATCGTGCCCCCATTAGCATTTGGAGTCGGCTAATACGGCATTGAGAATCCATTGCGTGAAACTCAGTGGCCTTATTCTGCTTAGCTATTGGGTGTGTACCTAAGTCAGCAAGAAAAGATTTTCTTCTCTAAGCCAACTTCCATAGGGTTAGCATGCTATGATTGAATTATTATATATCTTGCATGTTTTCTATGTTTTCATCCCTAAAACTAAAATTGGAGAAAACAAATGAAACAATATCAAACAATTCAGTGATAAACTCTATCCGTGTCCAAACTGGTCTTTGTCAGTCATCGAAACATCGATCCTTATCAAAAAATGGTAGTCGTCAATCTTTGAAACTTTGTCTGTTAGAATCTCATCTCTGTCCAATCCTCTGCCATATGAATTCCTGATCTTGTCAGTCAAAACAATCAAATTTTCCCAGAAACAGTCTACAGTGAGCCTAAAATTGGTTACCATCCTCTTGAGCATAAACAACCTTGATAGTGTACCTCTGCCATTGCGTTGCACGATTTTGTCGATCATCTTTAAGCTAGTTCAAATGAACATTTTATCAAACCTAAGTCAACTTGGATAACATCTTACACAGGATAGATCATTCCTGAAAGCAGACCAAATCTTAAGTTACTTCTCTTAATTATTACGTTAAACGAAATACTAGCTACAATTTGATCTTGACTTCTGCAACACATCTCGCTCTCAGTCCTGTCGGTTAAAAATGTCTGTTCAAACCAAAAGCTCTTCTAATTTTTTTGACAAAAGTAAGAATCTCCTGCATACCTTAGCTCCAATTCCCATGGCTACCTATGCTCAAATGATTCAAGATATAAAGAAAAAAATATATGACATGGAAATCCAACAAAATAGATCAATGACTCCATTTGAAAAACAAATGTATGATATCAAATGTGAGAAACTTCAAGAAGTGCTAAAACGATTATGTGATTTGTCAAGCAAATACCAACAAATGATTGACAATCAAAAGCCAAATCTCAAACAAGCTCACAAGACACCTTCACCAAGACAAAAAGACATCTATTCCCTAGATAGACAGTTTACACCTTTGGGGCAATCTATTGAGTCCACTTTGGAAGAGCTTATTAAGAACAATCTTATCATATTGCCCAAAAAGACCACATGGGGATGGGAATTTATGAGTAAGTATTGTGCATATCATAGACAAAATGAACATAAGACTTCACATTGCATAGAATTAAAATATAAGATTCAAGATCTCATTGATAATGGTGTCATTGAAATTGAAGATCCTAATGACTCACCTAAAGAAAAAAAAGGAACTATTTCTAAGCATGATCAAAATCTTGAACCTATGTCTATCAAGGCTCCATATGTAGCCTCCATCCCTTCCATGATGCCTTCATCTCCTAAGACTTCTCAGCAACAATCCATACCATCTCCTTCAAACAATGAAACTTCTCATGTTGACCCTCAAGGGCTATCTCTTATGGAAATCCAAGTTAATGCCAATATTGATACAAGTTCCTCTAAAGATTTAAAAATCCCAGATCCTATGGCATCATGCACTCCAATTCCAAGCATACCCACTCCAGAAGGCCCTTTCCAAAATGCTTCCCCATCATGCCAAAATATGGAGACCTTCCAAGAATCCCCTATGCCTATGCAAAATCCTATCCCTTCCTTAGAAGTGACTCCATGTCAAGAGGATAATCTGAAAAATGAAAGAATAAGTCGTACCATAAATCAAGATCAAGACACCAAAACTCCTCAATCCCATCTAATGATTGAAAAAGATCCCATTCCATTAGAATCCCATGATGATCCCATTATACCTTTCCATTTCTTCCAAGATGATCCCCTTCCATCTCAAGAACAAAGCATCCTTCCTAAGAAAGAGCATGATGCCTCTTCCACCTTTTCAAATGGTCCTATTCAAAATGAAGAGTCAAACACCCTTCCTACTCTATCTAATGGTCCTCTTCCATGTCAAGATAAAAGTATCCCTTCATCTTCTTGTCATAACCCTCCATATTCACCTCAAGGATCCATCATGCCTACAAATCCCTCTCGTGATCCTATCATTCCTTGCATTCCACCTCCAACTCATAATGGACTTGTGCCTTCTTTCCAAAGCAAAGTGTATCCTACAAGTCAAAATATTTATAAAGGCAAAGGGGTAGATCTCCACAAGCAAGAACCCCTCCATATTAAAGAAAATGTTAAAGGTCATGGCCTCAGGGAAATTTCTCAAGATGTTGGTATCTCTCATAAATACATTTCTCCAGTTAAATCCAAATACACGCTTTCCCCATCATCGTTTCCATCCATTCTAGGTCCCTATATCCCTCCATCCCTTATGAAAGATCAACAAAGGCACACATCTTTGAGTACCTTCCATCAATATAAAAGATCTCCATATCATTCCTATCTATCCACGCATCTCCCTCCAAGCAATTTGGATGCCAAGCATAAAAGTCATAAGTCAAGCAATTCACATGTATTCAAAGATCAACATGTCCCATCTAATCGACATGTCAAAACAAAGCAAAATATGATCCAAAAAGAAAAAGAAAAGTACAAAATGCCACAAAGGCCCATAAAGAAAGAAGAAAAGTCAAAATTTATATGGGTTCCTAAGGCACTTGTACAAGCAATGCACTCTAAGGAACTACAAAAGCATGAAAAATCAAAAACCATGTGGATCCCTAAGCGGCTGCTTGAAGCACAACAGTCTAAAGAAAAATCAAAATTGGCATCCAAAATTGTTGTTCCTCCATCCAAACCTTCCAAGTCTATTCCTCCATCACCTCCTTCATCTATTTTTGGTTCTTATGCCCCAAAATCTGTATCCTTTCCTCCATCCAAATCTCAAAATATGAGATTCACTTCTCTTTCATATGTCCACCATCCCTCAAGATGTGTGCCAATGTTGATATTTCCAACATTTCAATCTAGCCATACACAATTCTCCCAACATCCCATCCGTTATCCAACACCTCTTTTTCACCCTTCCATCCCTCTTATCCAATCCTTTGCATAAATCCTTGGCCTAGTTTCATTTCATTATCCTGCCAACATCTTTGAGCATACCTTCATAGCCATGGTCTATTGCAACTCATATTCTAAGGGTAACATCCAAAGCAGCGAGACATTGGGGTCCTTCCATCTCCTCACATGCCTCCATTATCTTCCAAAAAAATCAAAAAAATATAAGAAAAAAAATGATGAAAAAAAGTGAAAAAAAAAAGAAGTAAAGAGAAATAAATTCATCCTTGTGTGAAAACCACTTCTTGTGGCACCTTGGGCAAGTACCATGATGAAAACGTGGCAAACAGGTGCCATGCGTAATCCATTATCCTTTTGCACTTTACACTGGGGGCAAGTTCCATCCATGTACATCCATCTATTATCCATCTTCCTCCATTATCCTTCATCCTCCATTATCCCTCATTCACTCTATCTACATTCATATCTGTTTTCCACCTTTGATCTTGACAAGGTTAAGGATCTTTGTAGGCTTCATGTGTCCTATCTATTACACTTGATCCATACCCTTTATCTCCTATCCATTGCTTGCTTACATCCATCATTACCACCTTTGATCTTGATTATCCTATTTGTCCTCTATTCAAATCTATCCCTTGATCTTGATCAACACTATGGACAAAATGCAAAAATATGCTTTCCACAAACCTCTTGACATGGCCACTTATTTGGACCATATGGTTTCGTTACTCTATATCCTTGCTTTACATCACTAAAATCCTTTCTTTACATCGCTAAAATATTTGCTTGACATTGCTATATCTAGACCCTATGCTTGGATTTATGTTGTGAGATAGTCCTTGAAAGCATCCACCATCATTCACTTATCCATTCATGTACTCAAAATCCCTTTTGCCTTGCTAGACACTAGGGGAAAACATTACAAAATTCTAAAAATCATAAAATGTCCTGAAGAAATCCTAAAAATCAGAAAAAGTCCTAAAAAAATCATAAAAATCATAAAAAGTCTTGAAAAAATCATAAAAATTAGAAAAAGTCCCGAAAAAATCATAAAAATCAGAAAAAGACCTGAATAAATTCAAAAAAAAAAAGGGAAAAAGAGAGAAAATGCCCTGGTCAAAACCTGCTAAACAAGCACTATGGTAAAAAAAAATAAAATGAATCTTTGCCAAGCAGGTGAAAACCTGGCAAACAAGCGCCTCTTGTACTCAAGCGCTCCATCTATCAACGCAACATTGGCATTCCCACTTTCATGCATCTTTTCTTTCGCTTGTACATATTTCAGTCACTTTTGTGACATCCTAGTTTTTTGGAACCCTCATGGCTTGAAACCGATCATTGTCATAGTCTTAGGTTAATCAACAAGAGCACATTACATGTCCTAAGAAGTATCAACCAAGTCAACCTTACATCGGTGAAACCTGGTTATCCACTCTGAGTCAGTTACCTGTCTCCTGACTACTAAAGAGTTTTATCACTGAGTTAACAAGCAAAACAACATAACGGAAAACAATCACTAAATAGTTTGAGTTGTGCATGGAAATTTTCTTTGTGTGTCGTCTTCTATATTGGTTTTCGATTATTATTCCCTCTGAGTAACTCGAGGAAGTCTACCTTGACTAAGAGAAGCAAGGATTGGGGGCATAATATTTTCTTTGTTTTCTGCTTGAAGGAATGATTCCAATGATCTGGGAACATCTAAATTAGCTGGGTGTATGTGATAAGAGCCTTCACATCAAGGTGAAATCGCCACACATACCTCGACTCCACTTATTTGTATGCTACAAGGAGGTTCCCATCATTTCTTTGTTTGTGTTGAGGAAATTTCTTTATTGTGCAATCTGGGTCCATGCGTAATTTGTCCAAGGATATGAACGAAAAAAGGGTCATTGCGGACAAGATAATTAATATTGCACATGAAAAGAAATGAACTCTATTCTACCTACTATAATTGTAAAATGCTTAATGATGACAATTAAGCTTTTCAAAGTCCAGTGACTCGGTTTAGGTTGCATCTCATTTTGCATCTCATCTTGCATTTCATTCTGCATTTTGTGAATTTGGAGTGATTTCAGTATAGTAACAATGCTTCCTCTTTGTCTGTTGAATGAGAGTTGGAGCATCATCATTTCTTCGCTAAGTGGTCTCTTTTCATCATTTCTCTGATCGAGTACTTGTGTTTTGAGATGTTTAGCTGTATACATAAGCATATTATATAGATTCATCATTCACTATCACTCATTTACATTCATCTTATTGCATTGAAAAAAAGAAAAATAAACATTTGCATTACTAGTTACTCATTCTCTTCATTTATTTGCATCATCATTTATTTGCATATGAAAAGAAACAAAAATAGACATCCATGATCATTTGCATTTATTCATCTATACTGAAAGAAAATTCATACATATAGAATAAAGCATATAGAACAACATCTCATAACCAATCAACACAAGTATGATGAAATCAAATCACGAGCTTGTAAATCGGTTGTCTTGAGTCCATTTTCGGGATCGAAATCGAAAATCGAAATCATTTTGCTAGTCAATTTCAGAATTTGGACCACTTAGTGCTCTTTTCATCAAAAGCTCATTCTCTCTTCTAATTGTCCTCAATTTCTCATGAATCAACGCTGAATCTCAATTTAAATTCCTACAAATCAACTTTGCGCTCAATTTCTTGCTAAAATTTCAAAAATTCCTATGAATCAATTTATGCTCAAATTATTTTCATCACTCAAAATTGCCTATCATCATGTACCCTTGCTATCTTTCAATTTCGCTCCCGAGGGGGCATACTCATGACCTTATGATCTCACATCTTCAAATGTCGAGGAAAATTTTCAAATCTTCATCGAAAGTCGAGCAAAAAAATTTTTCAACTAAAGAAAAACAATCAAATAAGATCTCAATCTCTAGGGGCATATCAGTTTCATCGCTTCATATCAAGCTGATATTTGTCTTTTATCTGAATCAATCTCTTTACGTTAATCAGTTCCATCACTTTTCATCAAGTTGATTTTTCATTTAAACTCAATCAAGGGTTTAAAGAGTATCTTCGATCATGCTAAATCTAAACAGGTGTTACGTTTTATTCATTTCTTGATCAAGCTGATTAGTTTATCTTCATCATATCTTGATCAATCAAGTTCAAGATCGATTTTTATCATCACTCACTGTATCTAAGTTCAATCAAGTTCTAGATCAGTAAGATCCGCTTCTTGATCAATCAAGTTCAAGTTTGGTATCTTTTGTTTTCTATCGTTCCCAAGTTCAATCAAGTTCTGGAATAGTATCACGTTAATCAAACTTTATTCAGCTTTGTCACTTCGAATCAAACTAAACACCTCACTTTTTTATGTAGTTCGTGATCAATCAAGTTCAGAATTGACATCTCCTAGACATCAAATTTTCTTTGAACCAACGCGCTACTCGCACATTAATTCAAAGAGGGGCAAATGTAATACCCTAAAAATGGTCATCTAAACCATGGGCCCCTAATCTTGACAACGTCACCAAGGTCCTAACCAAAGGCAATTAAATAAATCTTGAGCACATAATTAATTCCTAAAATCATCAAATGTCACATGGCAAAATCAATCAACCAATATTAATTAAATATTTATTTAATTAATAGATCATTCTAAGTAAATCATTTTAAACAATTATCTTATTTATTTTAATTAAATATCCTAGCATATTTAATTAAATAAATCAATTTGCCATTAAATCATCAAAAAGAGGAATTAATTTAATTAAATAAATCAAATTGCCATAAATCTTCAAAAAAGGAAACAAATCAAGAAAGAGGAATTAATTCAATTAAATAAATCAATTGAGCACAAATCATCAAAAATGGAAATAAATGAAAAAAAAGAATTAATTGACAAAAAAGAATTAAAATTTGAGAAAAGAAATCAATTGGAAACAATCTTGAAAAAACAAATTAAAAATTGATAGATAATCTCAAAGAAAGCAATTAAAACAATTAAATATTAAAATTGAATGAAATAGATAATAAATCAGTTTTTTCCTGATTTTATCTTAATTTTAGTTCAATTTCCTTTAAATCAGTTTTTTCTTGATTTAATCTTAATTTTAGTTCAATTTCCTTTAAAACTGAGAAAAGCATTCAATCACATCAATTCATCTGGATTGTGCTTCCTCTTGGAAAATCTTGACCGCTCATCATCATTTGATCTCAACTGTTGGTTTCTTTCTAAATTTTCTATAAATTCAGGCTCATCTCTCATTCAAAGGGAGGCTGGAGAATATATTGTTATTATACTGTTTTTGCTCTAGGATTTCATTGAGATATTGCATATTAATTGTTTCATATTAATTAAATCATTTAGTTTAATATTGCAACAATATTATTAGATTAATATTGCATCCATCTAGCATTAATCATGTTCATATAGATTAAAATCCTTCGTCTTGATGTTGTCTAGTCATTGGTATTGCTTATAATCTGAGAGCAATCTTATACTCGCATCTTTAAGAAGGCAATGGGCCGATTTGTTATGATTTATTATTCATTGATTATATCTGATTAACCATGCATGTAATGACTTGATTGAAGTGTTGTGCTTACAAATACAGGTTCATTTTTTACACACACAAATAGGAGCATGAAAAGGATTTGAACAAGCAAGTGAAGTACTATTCAAATAGATCAGCAAACTCCTATTGTTTTCTAACAATTACAACAGTTAATTCCCCTAACTGGGTAAGCTATAACAAGCTTGGTGTTATTCAAATCCTCTAATAAGGTGATTTATTAGCTTGGATTCTAAATCCTTTAGGAGGGTTGCTCCTCATAGGGTATTGCTTCTAATAAGGCATTATAGTTAATCCCTTAACTGGGTGATTCCTAACAAGATCAGTTCCGAACAGAACTTTTTGTAAAGCTTTAACAGGTTGGCTCCTAATAGGGCGAACTTCAGAAGAGTTCAAAAATTCTTGTGAGTCCCATCTCACTGAGGTTTTTCCCATTTGGGTTTCCACGTCAAAAATATTGTGTCAACTGGTGAATGTTTTTGTGGTTACGTTCTTATGGTTGATTTGCTTAACTACTTATTCCACTTTGATAAGTTGTGATAACCGACAACAATATGAAATGAAGTTTTACTTATGTAAGTAAAAGTATTTGAATGGTTATAAGTTTCAAGTTGATTACTATTATCTGTTGTAACAGTCAATCGGTTTAGTTTGACAGTTTTTATCTTGATAGAGATATTACATTGATAGTTCTAAGTTTACTTTAACCGACTGATTTCGAGATTGGTGAAGTTTTATGAGTTTTTATATCTATTGATTCACCCACCCTCTCAGTAGTTGACTAGATCCTTATTCTCTCATCATACCATCACTTTATAACTTAAATCCTTCAAGGCACTCATTGCTTTGCCTAATTTATCTCGAAAAAATTTAATGCTTTATCTGTTGGCATTCTACACTCTTATGAGAATAGTTGATGTTGTCATTGATGACAACCAATTGGCAATCATCTAGCAACCATTGACAGTTATCGGCACTAACAATAGACTTCTGCATATAGCGGCAACAATGCATATCGACACTAAAGCCGATATGGAATAAACTTTTGTTTATTATTTTATAATGTAATTATCTTTTATAAAAGCCGACATGGTGTATTGTAAAAGACTCATATATGTATGAGATATTCTAGGTCTTTTTATATAGAGGATAGATGAGAAGTATAAGGAAATTTTGTATAAGGTGATATAATTGACAACGAAGGTTTTGGTTACAGACTGAGCTTAAACCGGTACTAAACCTGGCATAGTTGATGCTGATTTGAAGTAGTACATTGTATTGGATTTTGATAATCCATTTTGTAAGTTAGTGAGACTTCTATTCTGTAGTTGAGCAGTGAGCTCTAGGCTGCTGGCCTTCCTGCATGTGCAGGCCCCTCATTGTAAGTAATATTTATTCATTGGCCAGTGAGTGAATATTGTGGGTCACAAATCCCACTGAGGTTTTTCCCACATCAGGTTGCCTCATTAAATATCTTGTGTTATGGTGTGTTCTCTATGTTGTCTCTGTTATTCTTATTTGTTGCATTAATTCTTATTTACTGGTACATTGTTTTGAGATGCAAAATTCTTAATAAGGATAAATATTCTGCTAACCGGTTAGACATTGATTCACCCCCCCCCCCCCCCTCAATGTCTTTGGGTCTGTCATTGATTCTAACAATTGGTATCAAAGCCTGGTCCTCTATTTTCAAAAGCCTAACAGTTTGAGGAAGATTCTGACACTGGTACAGATGGAGAACTTAAGAAAACAATTGGAAGGAGCTCTTGTAGATTATGATGCAGAGAAATTGAAGAATATAAAACTTGAAGATGATCTAAGGACTACACAATAATTCATTAAAGGACTTCAATAGAACTTTTCTATAGCACAAAATAAAAGAAAGAACTTCATGAGAAGATGCAGAAACATGATGATGAAAAAGAAACTCTTGGAGAACTTGCAAACAAGTTGAGACAAGAAAATAGTAATATGAAGAATGAAATGTAAGATATGACTGTGAGGTTATGTAAAGATATTGAAGACAGGAAGAAGAATGAAGAAGACTTGACTAGGAGACTTAATGATGTTGGAAATGAAAATCTAAGACTTAGTCATGAAAATGATATGTTGAAGACAGATCTCATTCACATGCAACATGATAAAAATGAGCTTATGAGACAAAAAGGAATTTTGGAAAATGAATTGGCTACTACAAATAAACACAAAGACAAATTCAAGAAAAGTTTAGAGGAGCTTGATGACATGCTGAAAAGTCAGAAACCTAATGGAGATACTAATGGACTTGGATTTGAAGTTGGAGAAAGTTCTGGTACTGCAAACAATCTAGATCAGAGCAAACTGGTAAGATGACCTAATGCTTATAAATTTAATGGTAAATGTTTCAATTGCAATAAATATGGTCATAGAGAAAATCAGTGTAGATTCAGAAATAATCAGAATATTAATGCACCCACCGGTCAATGTTCCAAATGCAACAAAGTTGGTCATAATTCAGAAAATTGCATAATGAATGTGAAATGTTATGTTTGTGGAAGATATGGACATTTATCTAATCAATGCAGAACACAAACCGACGTAGGATATGGAAAGGCTATTCAAAAGAATAATGTAACTTGTTATGCTTGTAACAAAATTGGACATATTGCAAAATTTTGTAGAAGCAAGACTTCACTGGTAAACAATAAAGGATCTAGTTTGAAAGGCAAAGAAAAGGTCGATGAAGTAAAGCAAGAATTTTCAAAACAATGGATTAAGAAGAGAGATCAGATAGTTGATGAAATTGTCTCTATACTGGTAGAACAGAGTAATCCTCCACCAGCAGGAGATTCTTCATCCAACTGAGAAGTAACTCTTTGGGGGTATCGCAGCAAGTTGAAAATCATGCAGATTACCCTTGGTTGATGGTGAGAAGATATATTTCTTCCTACAAGCATTTAATGTGGTTGGTGAGAGATATGTCATTATAAATCAGCTGACTTCCCTCATTTTCAACTCACTGAACATTCAAATTATTAGAGAGCACGAAAACTAAGTGAAGGAATTCAAGGCGAAGGTGCGAAGTGATTTCTTCAGATATTCATAATATTTTTAGGCAGTAAAAGGTATTTTTCAATGGCCTGTTCTTCTATTCTTGAATTTATTCTGAACCCTACTATTGTGGAAAATGTGAAATGCCCTAGGCCCATGTTTAAGATAATTCCCAAAATTGCAAAGCAAGATGACTCTGTAGGGGCATTTTCAAATATTCCTAAACGTGTAGCATTTGCAGAAGACCCTAGGATTTATATACATTGCAATATTGAAGAACTAGGTTCTAAGGAATTAATGAAAATATTTAAAAATGTCATTTGTGATGAACATGGTACTGTTAAACCCGAACACAAGATTATAAAAAATTTAGGTTTTGTGGAGATATTGAATATCCCTCAATTTCCAAAGGAAGTAGTAAGGATTGTATTGAGTAGAGAACATGGAGAATTCTTATGGTTGGATTTTGTTTGCAAGATAACCCGACAAGCAATTAGGGCAGTGACTAGTTTACCCTCAACCGGTAGCAGACCTGATAAGACAAAGAAGATTCCCAACAACAAAGTGATGAGCCTAACCAGAGAAACATCTGACAATAGATCACTTAGAGTAAATGATATTAAGGACATCAATGTGAGATTTTTAAGTATGGTGCTAGGATACAAGACCACACATGCTAACAGACTAAATTTTGTTTCTAGTCTTTGTATACATAGTGCTTATGAAATGGTAAACAACAATGCAATGATAGATGTGTGTGAATGGTTAAAAGATGAGCTTATTGACAATTTGAAAAAGATCAAGGGAGACAAGAAAGGCACATTCCGTTTTGGAAATTTATTGGTATGTTTGATGTTGTACTTTGTTAAAGAGATCCCCAATACACGACCCAAAGACTTTGGTTATGATACACCGGTAGGAAAACAACTACATGAAGATTTTACCGGCATGGGAACCGCTAGAGACAACAACATAATAGATTACTTAAAAACTTTCCAAGCTAAGATGAGAGCTAGAGAAAGGATGCCACAAAGCATAGTAGACAAATATGACAAAGAATTTTTTTTTGTTATCAAAAGAGATGAGGCATGGATGGAGGCAGTACTCCCTAGGACTATCTAGGTCACTGAGATGGGATATGAGGTAGATCTTACTATTCTAGAGACATATGCCAAAGCTTTACTGGATGCACCAAGAGAACCATCAGAAAAGGTATTTGGTAGTGCTGAGACTATTAAGAGTAATGTAAATATGTTGAAGAAAAGAAAGAAAAGAGAAAAATACATTAGAGATGCTTCTAAAAAGGTAAAGGAAATCAAAGAAAATGTCATGAACCTTAGTGGCATATCTTCTAGTGAGCTTGAAGGACATCAACTAGAGGCACACATTTCACCGGTTGACACATCTTCTAGAATTGATAGTGATAAGGCAATGAAATTTAAAAGAGTTGAAAGGAGGAAGAGAAAACCTTCACCGATACCCTCTCCTTCACCTAAGAGAACAAGGACTTTGAGAAAGAAACAACATGTAGTAAGGGAACCGCCCTAGAAACAAACACCAAAGAAGAAATAGCAACCAGTTACCCCTTCTTTGAATGATTTATTAAATGAGATAACTGATGATAAAAATTTGGCTAATTTACACAAACTATATAATACATTTAATGATTCTAACAGGGAGAGTATTGAGAATAGCATTATTTTACACTTGGACATTTATAAGAAGGTTCTAATTGAAGTTGTGAATGATTTACCAAATGAACTTTATAGAAGATTGGATGCAAAAAGGATAGCAGTGATGGAAGTAGACAAGAAACTGAAAATTGAAAAACTTCTAGCTGGACATCCTGTTAATTCTAGAGAAGAAATTGATGAACTCGTTTTTGAGGCTAACCAATCTGTATTCACTAGTGGACACTAGCAAGTGAGATTAATGGCAGGATGAGTGAAAGAGATTGTGGATGAGACTGCAGATAATTGGGATATATTTTTTGTGGAAAAGGAAAAACAAGAGGAAATGAACCAACCTAAAAAGACATTCAAAGTGTATCAGAAGGACAAGGACAAGGGCAAAGGAAAATTTGGTGGAGTTCCAAACGTCAAGATCTCTTACAATCTACCACCACCCTTGGATGATGCACCGGTGCATTCAGAAGATCCACCAGTTATTAAAACTGAAGGTATTACACATGATGATACAAATCTTGAATTTGAGATACTCTTTACTATGAGTGTGGATACTCAAGAAGTAAATATTATTGTGGATAAGGCAAATTCAGAGGTTAAGACAAACAATGTTGACAGTGGAACATGACAGATAAACCATTAGAAACTAAGAAACCTACTAAAGTTAAACATGTTGGCACAGGGCCACCAGAGATACAGATACCAATAGTTGAAATTTTAGGAAAACAAATTGAGACAGAGGTACACACAGAAATAGAGAAACCGGCAATCACAGTGACATTAAAACAATTTGAGAAACCTTTGTAGGTTGATATGCAAACCTAGAATGATCCACCAGAGGAACATATAGGAAAAAATGGTACATCTGATGGAAGCACAAAGGTAATAAAGATAATTGGTTAGACATCCGGTACAACTACAGGTGAATTCAGACCTACCAATGTTACAGAGGTACTTTTGGATTCAATCAAGAAGATAACAGATTGCAATGCATTGGCCTACAAGGCAATTGACAACACTTTACCTATTCTTAAGTTGATTGCACCGAATTGCAACATAGATCATATTAAGGATTCTTTAGGTAAATTGGACACATTGTCCAAATTTATTGCTGATAATGTAATAACCATTGGAAAGGTGAATGAGGACACAATCAAGGAGAAAGTTGAAAAGGAGAAAATCAAATTCTTTGAAGATACCATTAAGAAGTGTACAAAACATTTGAATACACTATTACCAGTACTTAACTCTATAATTTTGGAGTACAAAGAGCTATATAGGGAAACATGCAAACCTCACCTTCTGACAGAGGACATAGATAAGGAGATATGTAAAACACAGAAAGAAATTGATGACATAGTTGATAATATAATTGGTTCATCTGAACCCATATCAGTTATTGAGCAGGAAATGGTAGGTTTTGAGGAGAAATTAGAGAAACTTGAGAAAGAGAAGGCAAGGATAAGGTCAAATGCCCGAGAACTTAAAAATAAACTTGGTCCTAAGTTGGACAATCTTATCTCTCTAAGAATTGAAATCTCTAAGGCATTACTTCAAGGAGAGTGATCACCGGAAGAACACATGAACTATCTCACCAACACGATCCAACAAATTGAGGCAACCTTGAATGACAACAAAAGGTTTATGCAGAGTCTAAATCTAATTATGGTAGATATTTTTCAGATTGTAACCAATCGGTTATAGACTTTAAGGTGAAAATTTTGCACTCGTTTGACTATTTTTGCCAACCTTTGTCATTGATGTTAAAGGGGAAGTAGTGGAGAGAAAAATACTTATACATAGGAGATCATTTGCTTAGGGGGAGCTCATTCCTTTTGGAATTTTTGGACTTCAATTTTTGGAATAGTTGTTGGATTTTTCTCATGAGTGTTGCCATCAATGCCAAAGGGGGAGATTGTTGGAATTCTACACTCTTATGAGAATAGTTGATGTTTTCATGGATGGTAACCAACTGGAAATCATCTGAAAACCACCAGCAGTTACCGACACCGGCAATAGACTTCTACATACACCGGCAACAGCAACAATGCATACCGACACTCAAGTCAACATGGAATAAACTTTTGTTTATTGTTTTATGGTGTAATTATCTTTTATAAAATCTGACATGGTGTATTGTAAAAGACTCATATATGTATGAGATCTTCTAGGTCTTTTTATATAGAGGATAGATGAGAAGTATAAGGAAATTTTGTATAAGGTGATATAATTGATAGCGAAAAATTTGGTTATATACTGAGCTTAAACCAGTACTGAACCTGGCATAGTTGATGCTGACTTGAAGAAGTACATTGTATTGGATTTTGATAATCCATTTTGTATGTCAGTGAGACTTCTATTATGTAGTTGAGCAATGAGCTCTAGGCTACTAGCCTTCTTGCATGTGCAGGCCCCTCATTGTAAGTAATATTTATTCATTGGCCAGTGAGTGAATATTGTGGGTCACAAATCCTGTTGAGGTTTTTCCCACATCGGGTTTCCTCATTAAATATCTTGTGTTATGGTGTGTTCTCTATGTTGTCTCTATTATTCTTATTTGTTGCATTAATTCTTATTTACCGATACATTTTTTTGAGATGCAAAATTCTTAATAAGGATAAATATTCTACTAACCGGTTAGACACTGATTCACCCCCCCCCTCTCAGTGTCTCTCGGACTGTCATTGATTCTAACATTATCTTGTTGTACTCTAGAGTGAAGTTTTTTTAGTATTTTCACATCATCTCTCTTTTTTAGTTTTCAAGAATCTTTTATATTATTTTCAACGTGTTTATATCTTGAAATCATCCCTTAGAGATTGTATAATTTTATCTCTTAGTTCATATCCCATTTTTGCATCATAGACATTGTAATTTAATACCATACACATTGGCTCATTTTGCCTCATATATGGAGGAATTCTACTAAAAACCCTAGTGAATCTAGCATTGAAATTAATCATTGATTCATTATATCCTTTGATAATGCTCGTGAATTCATTCAAGAAAAATCTAGGCTATATCTTATCACCATACTGCTCTCTAAACATTCTCTTGAATTCATCCCAAGAATTTATACTTGCATCGAGAAAATTTCTATACCGATCCCTAGTTTCATCAATTAGAGATTGCATTAAAAAAATTCTCAAGGAATTATAAAACAATAAACAAAATTTTATTCCATTATAAAAGATAATTACCTTATAAAACAAGGAATTACATTAAAAGATAATTACATATAAATTTTATTGTTGAGATTGCTTTTATAAAAGATAATTACATTATAAAACAATAAACAAGGAATTATAAAACAATAAACAAAAGTTTATTCCATTATAAAAGATAATGTAATTATCTTTTGTTTATTGATTTACATTTCCTTGAGGGTAAACTTTAGGATGTGAAATTCCTTGCAAATTCTAATTAGCTATAGTTCTTGCACCAGGTTGTTGATTGCATATCCTCATACTTCATCCACCTTGAGGAAAGACTCCAATATTATAAAAATTTGGTAGTGGATCACTCTAAGGATTCAAAGGTGTAGCTAAGGTAGCTATAGATGAGGGTGATGGGGTTCACTAGTCTAATCATGCAAATAAGAAATCAAACCCATTCACATCAACATACACTTGAGAAATAATCAATAGGTCCAACTACAAACCCTTGGGAGATTTGGGCACAATGATTGATTACCGAACCTCTTGTGTGCTTTGATATGATTAGACAATATAGAATGAAATTATGCAAGAACTAGTTATTAGGATGCAAAATTGATAATAGTCAAAATGAATAGTAAGATACAAAATAGATATTCAAACTCTAAGAATGGATTCATAAATAGGAGTAAAAAAGGAACATATTTACAATTTGAGCTTGAAAGTAGTGGAATGTGGGGCTAGGTGTCCTAGTTCAAGAGATGTCAAATGCAAAAGTCATAAAAAAAATTCTAGATTAGGATGTCGCTTAGATTATCTCCATGAAATTTCATCAAAAAAGTGTTAGACTATGGGAGCCTAAGCCCTAGCGTTTAGGGATTTATGTTCTTTCAAAGTATGAATCTCTTTGTCTTAGTCTACACTTTGTGAATCTATAATCTTTCTATATTAGGTTTGAATCCTACATATAGAAAAGAGAGAAAAATGGTATTAGATTGTATAGGGGTTTGCCTAGGTCAAACCCTAGGTTGGAATTAACCATAGAGAAATGATAGACAAAAAATGAGTGCTTACTCTTGTAGGGAAAATACTAAATATAAAATGAAATGCTTGAATTGAAATCTTATACCTTTTCTATGAATCTCTTTGCCTTGATGTGTCATGAAATATTGATGTTTCTTGGTGTAAGATGCATTCCTTCACACAAACTTGATCATGGATGTCATCTTGATTGCTTGAAAATTTGAATACTAGACCTTTGATTCATTGCCTTGAGAATAATTGATTACTTGCTCAATTGAATTGCTTGATTTAAACCGAATTCCTTGATAAGAGATGTTTCAAATGAGGGGATAAGACTTGCTTTTATACTCAACCTCACCAAACATGTTATTTTTTAAAGAAGATTGATATCAAGAGAATTTTTCCATTCAACTTTTTTATCATTAGAGGATTCAAATTTTGGCCTCTTTTTATTGGACTAGGACACTAGGCACCCTAGTCCAAGGGGACTAGGGAACTAGGTGCCTTTATTTAGTCCTCCTATGTTGGGGTCTTGGTCAGAGAGAAAAGAAGTAGTACATAAACCTCATATTTGGCATGGGTTTGAGTAGAATTAAACAATCTTGGGTACAAGGAAGGAGAAGCACTATTGTGAGCGATAATGAGTATAAAATTGTATGAGGATACAATTTAAGATATTGCAATAGCTATGGAGATGCATGTAGAAATAAAAATTGAGGAAATATATGCAACTATTAAAGCATAAAGCCTTTATCTCATTTCATCTCTTATCCTTATAGCTTCTAAGTATTCTAGCTCAACTTTTAAATGTTTTACTTCTTGTAACAACTCATCCTCTTTTGGAATTGAGATTCTAGATGATGACACTTTATTAGACCCTTGAACATTTTCAGCACTAGCTAATGCATTCACAATAATAATAATTGATTTCACATAAATTAATTCTGAAAAAAAACTAGCATGTAGGTTATTTTGATGAAAATAAAATAAAGCTCTTAGTTTTCTCTCTCTCATTTCTCAAAAGCTTCTTGAATTTTGGCTTCTTTAAGTAGTAAAGTGCTGTGTTATACCTATTTTCATAGAATGGGTTAGTTCCACTACTCTTATTTTTTGATAAAAAAATGATCATTCTAATCAATTGAGGATTTATCTACTACCTTTTCTCTCCATCTTTGAGTGGGATTATTATCATCAAGGCCTAGGGTCAAAAATTTCTTAAAAGATCTTCTTACTTCCATAATTATAGAAATATGAATGCTATTACAAACTGGTTAGGAGACACTTTAGAGTCACCAACCAATAACATGTTTAATTTTATTAAACCAATAAAACTTGTCTAGATTAGGGTTCTATTCTTGACAAATCCCCAATAGAGACCAATTTATTGTTGTTTCAAACTAATTTCCTAATTTTCTCTATAAAGTAGATAACTTTAGTCCTTGATACTCTCATACTAGTGGCCAAAAAAATAGAAGATGATAACCTTTTTATCCTCTACATTTTAGGCTCTACTAGACCTAGGGGGTAGCCCTTATCTCTATACCTTTAAATATTTTTTCTTATGTGTTTGGGTATATGTTTTTACAATTACTAAGATTTATATGACTGCCAGTTGATTGGCTAGATCCTTCAACAATTTTTATTACAAAACCTTAAAAAAATGGAACAACTTGAACACATTAAAGTAAAAATTGATTTTATGTTTTGGGGCTTTAGAACCTAGACTTTTAGAAGAATAAAAATCTTAGACCAATGCCTATTTAGGGCTACCAAGTTAAATTATCACATGAAATGTGTCTCTCTGACAACCAAACTTCATATCCAAAGGATTTAATGTTATCAACACCTTATAATGATTTATGCAAGAATGGGTATAATCAAAAACTTTACTTAGCAATCCCTCAACACAAGACACATCCCTCCATATCTTATTTAAAACATGTTTAGTCTATTACTTGAATAGAACCAACAAATAAGATACATCGTATAGAAAATGTGTATAGATAAACTCAAAAACCTTTGATTTTCTAATTTAAAGGAAAAATGAATGCATTCAATGAGACAATTATGAATAACACACACATAAAGTATTTTTCATATTAGCTTCAATCTAATTAGAAAAAATATCATACAAAATATTCCACTTACATGCAAAATCTATTCTGCAACTTAGAATAGTTACTTCTCTTATTCAATATCTCCAAGATTACAAAATTTTGAACTAGATATGATAATATAAGGAAAAATTTATCCTTTTTACAACATTACAAGTTTCTTAAATAGGAAAATAAAAACATGTCAAGCTATGGACCTAGTAAAAACATTTTATTACATATTTGACTTCATTTACAAAAGGTGATTGGGAACTTGTGCCCATAGAATATAAGATATTACATTTTAAAATATAGTAGGGGATAATATTTTTTTTAATGAAGAGCTCCAAGCTTGATGATTGAATTTCTTGCTTGGACCAAAAATGTTGAACCACATCAAAACTATCAAAATTAGGTCACCTATTGACCTAGATCATATTTGTTGGAATCTAATCACTAGTTGAAATGCAAATATGCCCAATCTCCATATTTTTATTCTCAAGAAGCATATACCTTCTCCGAAGGCCATGAGAAGTCCCAAATTTTACTAATCTTCTTTTATGTACAACATAATTTTCATCCAAAATTGCCCTGGCTTCCTTCTTGAAACTACCAAAACTATCTCTAGGGCATACATTTCATTCAACATATTGTTCAACATGCTCATATTCAAATAATTATTTGAACACATTAAGGATACAAGATTAGGGTCTATAGTCTCAAATTCACCTTTCCACTACTCAAAGAGTTTTATTACATTCTACTCATCTTTGAATCTTGGAAAAACCCTCTTCTCAATTGAATCAATTAATCTAATTTTATACTTCGACTACATTCAAGTTGTAACATGTATAGGGTACCACATCTTTAAGATTTTCCATAATTTCACTAGTTACCTTTGGTTTTACAATTTTTTTAGGATCAAACCTAGAAACATTGGCAATTTACCTTATTACTAAGGTTATTGGCATATATTTATCCTTTATTTCTTTTATATTTTCAAAATCTAATTCATACTTGGATAAGGAATTTTTCAATTTTACATATTGTTTGTACGTATCACCTACCTTGTCAATTATTTTATATAACCAATGGTTAACCAAATCTAACACTAACTTAAGTTATTTACATTTTATTTTCATTGGTTCATTTTCTCTAATCCTTTAGCTCTTTGATATTAGAGAGAAATGCCTCCATTTCTTATAGAAATTCCTCTACTAAACTTGGAGGATTTTAATTTATTGGCAGTGAAAGGAATGACTGTACAAATATCCCAAATACAAAATCTAATAGGAGAGTGAATGAAATTTTTTCTCACAAACACTTTAATTAAAAACTGATTAGATGCACATAGGAAATATCAATTTCAAACACAAAAACACATAAAAAAATTATCACTCAATTTACATAGGAAAACCCTTTTGAGGTAAAACCCACACTCCAAAACACAGAGATCAGTTGTACTATTAGTAACAACAAATAAAAAATAATGCACAAAGTCTATCCTCTTATAAGAGTAGTTACAACAACAAATATTTCTAGCGTAATTTTTGCAGTGCAACGATGTCTCAAAAAATAACTAAAGTGTCTCACTAAAAACAACTAAAGAACCAACATATTTATAGAGGTCATGTATGAAAGGTAGGTGCATATAGTTACCAAAGCCATCTCCCATGTCTAGGTAGACAAGTGGTGTCCAAAATAGCAACTATCCATGTTCTTGACACATTGCAAATGGAACTTTCCAAACCACTAATACTTGTCCTTCCATAATGGTAACTTTACATATACAACAACACTCACTACATATCAGCTTGTCAAATCTATATTTGGGAATTCACCATGCATAAAATCACTTGCTAAAATGAACTATCATAAATATAAACTACCAAACATTAACTCCTCTTTACTCGCAAGTCCTAACATAGCCTTTTCTATATCCCATATGAGTTAACACCATAAACAAGGACACATGGCACCCATGTGCTCCTCCTAGGGATTTTACAACTTCCTTTGCTCAATATGAGCACCCAAGTGATAAGTGACCCACATTCACACACTTAGTAAGATTAGTGGTTTTGTTATATTAATTGGTGAAACCCTAATTTTACAATCAACACATTTTGGTAAACCCAATTTCTTACATTTGCATTAATTTTTATTTATGGTCTCAAACATGCTTTTTATGTACTTAAATATTAATGTTAGCACTTATAGATCATATATGCAATTTCATTACATAAATTTATATGTTAATTTCATAAAAATCCTAGTTTATGTTCTTCTAAAATCTACGTGTGGGTTACATAATTGTTCAATTGTATTTTCAGATTTGATTGTTATGACATGTCATGTTTAGATTTAGATGCATCTATTATTAAAATTCTTAATTCACATTGTTTAATCAATCATTTTACAGAGAAATTTTATTTTTTAATCATAGTTTTGAATCTTTTTCTTTAATTTTCCTCCTTTGTGCATGATTTGTGTTACCCTTAGTCCTACATACAATATTATAGTAAGTAGAAGTTCTAGACTTAGGGATTCCCAAGGTTTAAATACTAAGGGTGTGGAGCCTCAATTGGATAACTTATTCCATGTGAATTTTGGTGCTTCATCTAATCCAACAAATGACATCACATATCCTCATTCACCTCATATTTCTCATGATGAGGATGCATCACTAACTAGGGTTGCTAGTGACCAATCAGAGAAGATTGATAATGAGTTTGAAAATATTCAACAATGGATGGGTCAACAATACCCAGATAGTAAGGTAACCCTCTTGATTTAAAGATTAACAAGAATGGTGAAAAAAATAGTTGGGGATTTGTTGTGTGGCCTTGCTCATTTTGTTGATATTAATATTATGCCAATCAAAAATT
Source organism: Cryptomeria japonica (assembly GCF_030272615.1). Taxonomy (NCBI): domain Eukaryota; kingdom Viridiplantae; phylum Streptophyta; class Pinopsida; order Cupressales; family Cupressaceae; genus Cryptomeria; species Cryptomeria japonica. The sequence goes on from NC_081405.1 coordinate 222,095,562, forward strand.
GTGTCGAAGTCCTTGGTTCCTCTCAAGCTACTAGCCAAGTTAATATTTTCATTCCTATGCCTACATCCTTTCCTAGCATTCCTAAATTTACATCTTCTATCATGACTAATTCCACACCAAATGTTAATCCTACACATGTTAGTCATGGGAGCAATCCTATTAATCATTATTATTATATACCTGATTATGTGAATCTTCCATTTGTTTCAAAACCATCTCCTACACCAACATACCATAATGTTCCCCCTCCTTATTCTCAAACTCCACCCACCTACAACATTGTTACTCCTCCATCACAATCCAATATGTCCAATTTTAGTCCATCCACTGAAGCAACTATCAATAACCTAGCTCAAACTTTTACATCCTTACAACAACAATTGGCTTCCATAACTCAATCCAAGTTCAATGTTCCCACATTTGATGTAATTAGCCCACTATTTGATGATATTGTTTGTGCGGTTCCTCGTAACCATATGGAAATTCCTCAATCGGAGCTATAAAATGGAACAGGTGACCCCTTGACTCACATGAAGACATTTAAAACCTTATGTAGTGATTTTTCTCATGATCAAAGACTCATGGAAAAATTATTTATTTGAACCTTTATAGATAAAGCCTAGCAATGGTATTGTTCTTTGTCTCCTTATTCCATTACTTCTTTTCAATAATTGGCTAATGCTTTCATTGAACAACTTTATAATAGCATTGGTGCTAGGATTAGTTTGCCTGATTTGACTCATTGTAAGCAAGAAGTTAAAGAAAAAGTGACTTATTTTATTGGTAGATATAAAAATTTGCATTCACAAATTGCTTATCATGTGCCTAATCATGATGTTCCCAAAAATATTATTGCTAATATACAAAAGGATATTAGAGATAAGCTTCTATTTTATGAGTTTAGTTCATTTAAGTAATTGTGTGTAGAACTTCAAGTGAGTCAATTTGTGTCATCCTCTTCAATGGCCCAGGTTGATAAGAATGAGAGTGCTCAACAATCATTTATTAAGTTCAAATAAAACAAAGGTTTCATCAAGATAAATGACGACATCAACACTCAAGTGACAACCATGACATTAGGTCCTTTATCTAAATACTTTAAAAAATAATTAACTCCACTTTTTGAGTCTTTTCATAGTAAAATATTGAGGTTGATGAATGCTAATGTGTTGCAACTTCCTCCCATCAAACCAATCGACCATTTGAAACCATTGCCAACTTCCCATGATCCTAAATCTGTTTTTAATATCACTATTAACCAGGTCATGATACCGAGAAATGTTATCAGTTGAGGAATATGATTCAAGAATTTATTGATAACAATATTATATCCATAGCTAGAGTGAATGACAAGGGAATAAATCCATAGCCCCTCCAAATTTTCACCAATTTGTTTCCTTCCCATTCTACCAATGTAGATGAATCCAAGCCACTTGAATTTTCTCCTAATGACCTTGGTATAGAATCTGATAATTTTGTAAGCCTCATTGACAAAGCTCAACCTACAAAAGACTTGTGAATTATATTTGATCCTAGTGAAATTATTGTTGCACCTGATGGCCCATTATATATTACTGTGAAGGTCAAAGACAAACTCTCATGAGGGGTGCTCATTGATCTAGTATGTATGGTAAATGTGATTACTAAAGAACATCTTTTTACTCTATAATAAATCTAATGTTATGGTTAAGGTGTATGATGACTTCTCTTTCCCTACTATTGGTTCTATTACTCTTCTCGTTGAGGTTGGTACTAAGTTCTTAGATGTCACCTTTTCTCTTATCCATTCATCAAATCAATTTTATATGAAGTTGGGACATCATAATGTGCTACTTGATATGTTTTTGTGTTATGTTAGGTTCTCTTTGGATGACCACTATTACTCCGTTGGTGCAAAGTAATGAAGAGGCCAAATCCATTGTGATGTTCCTCTATTTGTATCTAAATTCTTCTATATGTTGTATCTATGTTGGATATTGTTGCTTTTAAGATATGTTCTTGTTATTGATGTTAGCATATTTCCATATAATGGTATTGCAGAAAGTTGTTTTGGTGTTCCGATGATTGCAAAGAGTTGATATGGTTGGTTTATCTATTTGATATGCTAAATCAACTAGAGATACTTTATTCAATGATGATTTCATGATGATATATGGTGATTTGATCAAGTTGTGGATTCCGTTATGAAGATTGGTTTTTTAGTGTTCAGTGTTGCAGCGTTCTGGTATTTGATCCATTATACTCCAGAATGATTTTATATTGAGTTGTGGATTTGGAAGAGTGTTTGGGATGTTCATGTGTATCTTCAATTTAGATGGTTCATAATTTGGTGCTCCACAAGTTATCTTTCTAGTCTCAGTTGTTGTTGTTTCAGTGTTCTTGAGTATTAACGTGTTGAACGTGTTGATAGATGAAGATTTGATTAAGTGATGTTGGTGCAGCTATTGCAGTTGGTTCTAATGTGTTTTTTGGTGTTTCCTAATCATGTCCTATTTTTTAATTGATGTAATTGATACTTGTGCATGTTATTGAAGATCTTATGGTTATGGTGATTTTCTTCATGTTATGCAACAATTTTTTGTGGTATAACATGTTGTGGTTGATCTTGGCAAGATTTCCAGTGGTGCTACGTGTTCAAGGATTTGATTTGGGTCCATGCTATGTCAACAACAACATTGTAATGGTCTGGTGGTTGATCTATGTATCGTGTGATGTAATTTTATAATTAGGTCTTAAGGGTTGAGTCGACCTTGTATTCAAGGTTGATGATTTGTATAAATGGGTGTTATATTCATATAATTTGGAGGTGGTGGTTGTGTGTGCATTGTTAGAGAGTGGTGTACGTGTGAAAAAGTGAATTCATCTTTCAGTGTGAAGTGTAGAGTAGAGATTATTGCAAGGCATACAAATGTGCTTAACCAGAACTGTCATTAGGCATTAGAAGATGCTATTCTTTTAGTTCATGTAATCTAGATTGTAGTCCAAATCTTTGTAAGGTAGTGAGATCTCCCTATGGTTGTAGCCTTTACGAGTATCTTCTTATTTTGAGCAGTGAGCTCTAGGTAGTGTGCCTAAATGCATGTGCATTCCCCATTGAAATATTTTCACATACTACTATAGAGTATCATCTTATTGTGGGTAGGTTCCCACAATGGTTTTTCCCTTAACTGGGTTTTCCACTTCAAACTATTGGTGTTGTGTGTATTGTTGTTATTATATTTATCTTTGTTGTTGCTATAGTTAATCGATTTGAAAATGTGCTTAAATTATATTATCCAGTAAAAATGGATTCACCCCCCCTCAGTTTTCCTTCATTATTGTTGCCAACACTATGTATGTTGTACATGTGCTCTTTTTCATAAATATTCTCTTGTGTTGTCTACTTGGGGATGATGCAAAGCATTGAGATCTCTTTTTGGTTTCTTCCATGTTGACTCAAAAAGACATTTGTTTGTTATCTCTTGTGCTCTTCTTCCATTGTGTTCATAATTACACTACCTTTGGGGATGAGGTCAATTCAATACAATTATTTTTGATAAACATTATTTATCAGAAATGCATATTCACCCCAAAGTTATTGGATCCCTTATGTTGTTTTTCCTATATGTTTTGTGACCATTACCTTTTGATTTGTCCTTTCTAGGGGCATCTAATTGTGGTTGTCTTTTGGATGTGTGTTACCTTAAAGATATTACTCTCAATAAGGTGTACATATTTGATTTAACATGGAGGAATACACTTCGCTCAATGTTACACTTTATGCACACACCATGACATGTTTTCTATTCATGTTAGTTTGAAAACTTGGCCTTTTACTTTGTAATTTGGTATTTTATTTTTCATGAATCATAGTAAAAAAATATTACTAGACTAGTATAGTCATGCTCTCTCTTTCTTTCACGTGTTGATCCTTTAATCTCGATATTATAGTAGTAAGATCCTAAAGTCCCTTGGGGTTTGGTGTGTCTTGTCTCTTTAGTATCGTGGTGAAAGTTTTTCAATGAAAATTTGTACTTTACTGTGAGTATGGGTGTAGTCTCATACTTATGCTCAAGTGGGGGATAAACATCGTAAATTGTATCTACATGCAATTTTGTCCTCACCTAGACCTCACAATGGTTTTATGTCTTAATTTTTTATGTTCGCCTTGATTTTTCTCACACTTTTCACAAATTTGTATTTTTAGCTTCTCTTGTCTTTGTTCCAAAGCTCAGTCTTGATTCTCAAGATCAGGGCACCCTAGCCCTAGGTCAAGACCATGGTGTCATAGCACCCTGACCCTTTCAATTAGGACCCAAATTTAGTCCCACAATGGTCACATCAAGTCAGTGAGAATTTAGATCTTGTGTCAATCTACTCTAAAAAGTCAAGTACTTTTTGAATAGCTAGGTATAAAAGGAGGTCTACCCCTCTCATTTGAAACCTAAGTTCTCTAATCTAATTTTAATTATAGTCTAGTAAAATCCATTCAAGTGAGAAAGTAATCAAGCATTCATCAAACATTGGAGAAGAAGTGAAGTCAATTTCAAACATTCAGATGGCATCCATGATCAACCTTTCACTAATACATTTAGAGCAGTTTTTCGATGAGCTATGAGATTTCTTTTGTTCTGTCAGATTAATTTGTTTTTTTTTTCAAAAATTACCCTGTGTTTGTTGAAATTCTGACACTAATACATTTGGACTCAAATTCCAATGAAGGTTTTCGACGGACAAGGCATATTGTGATATCAAATTTGATTTTTTTCTTTAAAGTGCTCGAGTTCATCAGAATTCTGATGGACTTGGGCACTTTAAAGAAAAAAAACATAATGCGGGATCATTTAAAAAAAAACCAAGCATTTGTTGGGAGCATCGTCTGCCAAAGTTGAAGCTTTTGTTGCCTCCATCCCCCCACAGAGTGATCTATCCACAACCACACGCTCGTCAGATAAGGTTTTATTTGCAATCAAGGGCATCTGATTTGGTTTCATCAATAGTGATCACAAATAGATTAAAGATTGCACAATATATATTTTTCCCTAATCTATTAAACCCAAATTTCTAATAGTTCCTGCACTCCTTTTGAGTTATCACTAGAATTGTCAACAGAAGTGTGTGCTATTGATTGGCAGATCCACTTTTGAAAGAAAGTGAGCTCGAGGTTTCCCGGAAGGTCTTTTCTAGATAAAAATAAAGTAGCAATGATAATACAATCTTGTATTGAGTTGGATCATTTGGTGACTCAGGTAGGTCAACTTTTTTCTTCTCCAAAGTGTCTGGTGCAGGAGCACCTAGTTGAGTAAAAAATCTCCTTTTGAGTATTTCATGCTTTCATGTTTGTAATGTCTTGTGTTAGGTTTGTGATGTTGTTTTAGGTTTTTGTGTGTCTTTTCTAGTGGTTTTTATCTCATTTTGTGCTCAAGAGGTCAAGTTTTTCCTTTCAGGACTTGAGTTGACAATTTTGGCAAAAATGTGTAAAATTGCCTAAAAGCTCTCAAAATGCTTTCCAAAGCATTGAAACATGTTTAATAAGTGTTTTCTAGCATTTCTTAGGTGTTTAGATGAGTTGATGAGGTTTGGTTGTCAAAAATGTCATTTTGTGCAACAAAAGTTGCTCACCTTGTTGAAAAGTTGTCATTTTTGAAGTAAAAAATGTGAAAAAAAAATCCTACAGCTATATGTCCATACAGAGCATCATAAATAAATCAAAATATTTAAATAGACCACCCTCAAACTTTTTTAGGGTTTGCAAATGTGGAAACAAAGTCATTCTCAATAAAAGAAGTGCAAAATTCTGGGTTTTATGGCAATTTGAACTTGTTGGGATGTAACAGTCCATACTAAACTGCTTTTGTTTGTACTGTACTTGTTGAGAAGTGTTTTTTATTTTCATTCCAAGAAATTAATGTAATTGGTTCTTTGTTTTGCATTGAAAAGAGAGTTGTTGTTAATTGTTTCAGTTTTGTTACTTCACTGCCCTATCAGGGGTTTGTACTCCATAATGGATCAACTTGACTGAAAACCTCAATGGGCTCCCATGGAGGATGTTGGTCAAGTTGATGAGAGATTGTACAGTGTAAATATCTTCTTGTTTGGTCAGGGTTATGCACAAGGAGTTTGTGTGAGATCCTACTAGGCAAGTTAAGTGAGTAACTTGGCTAGTAGATTGAAATTATGAGCAAAATGTTGTTCTCAAAGTCAACTAATAACATTGGAAAAAGGCCTGAACCTTCCCTATGAGTTATTTGAAGCAAGTTGGAGCTCCATGAGAAGCTATCTTTCCCTTGAAAATCATAACAAACAATTGGGGCAGCGGGTTCCCTGTTTTGGAGATTTAAGTGTTTTTTGGCATCAAATTGTCTTTTGTAACCTTCAATGCATGAAGGCCCTTCCATACTTGTATAATGAAGAGTTAAATTGATGTTAGAAGGTTTGTTTATGCTATGGTGTAGGTATTTTGGGAGTCCTAACCCTCTGTTATGTAGCAAAGACAGTGAAAACAGTGAAAATGACTATTTTTGTCACATTCTACAGCTAGTTTCTTAAATGTTTGTCAAAATAACAAGTGGTAACTATGGGATAATGTCTTCCAATGTGTGGAAGGGCCCAACAATCAGTCTAGGGCCTTGGTTTGAGAAGGAGTTGTGAAATCTAACATTGCAAGCTCAAAACCCTCACTAAACCCTACATTTATGCCCAAAATTGAGGACAGTCACCAATCCCTCTTCATGGAGCCTAAGACCTAAAAAATCCTTGATCCTAGACCTCCTAAACATCATTCAAGACAATTTTGTTGGATGAATTGCCCATCGTTGGGCTGGGTGAACAAAAAAGTGCCAATTAGCCCTCCACATGCTACTAGCCTTTTAGGCCTATTTTACAAAAAAATGCTTAACCTGATTTGAATAAGGTTAAGGAGACTTGCTAAGTTATTTGAAAGCCATTTGAAAACTCAATAAGAACCATTGAAAATCCTTTGTTGTAGGATAAAGTCCATTGTTGACTTAATCCAAGTATTGGTGGGTTTGAGTAACCTAGAGCAAGGCAAGGTTGAATCTTCAAACCATGAACAAAACTATGAATAACCCTTAAACCTCCTTCTTGGGACATTGGAGGAGGTCAATTTACAGTCAAGGGACAGCAAGGGTAGAGCAAGGTGAGCAGGAGTATGTTTGGAGTGGAGTGACTAGTTAAGCAAGGTAATGTGAGTTTGAGTAAGGAAGGAATGACAACACATTGGGTGGTTGTTTGAGGGGTGTATGAGGTGTTAAATAACTAGAAATCAAAAATTGAAATTACAACCAGAAGGAGGACTCAAAAAATTTGTCCTTGAGGACCATTTGAGGTTGTTTAAACCATTTAAGAACCATTCAGTAGCTTCTCTCACAATCTCCCTATCATAGTGGTATCAGAGCCAACGAAAGATTCGGGAGAAAAGGATCATTAGAAGAAAACATGGTGACTAATGTTGAGTTAGCCAAGAAGGTCGAAGATCAAGAAGAAGAAAATAGAGCACTTAGAGAAAGGTTGGATCAACTAGCAATGAAATTAGCTAAAGTATAAGTCAAAACTAAAGAAGTCCATGATAAGGTTGGAGATCAGGGCAAAATGGTGGCAATAGAAGATGAGGTTCCCATACCTGACCCTATCATTGAGCAAGAACCATTCTTGAAGTCTTTGAGAGCTATGAGTGGTAAAACCTTAGAGGGAGTGGCCCTTTTTAGTGGAAAGATGGATCCATATGCTCTTATAGAGTGGATTGGTCTAGAAAACCATTTTGAATGTGATGGAATAACTGAAGCACAAAAGGTTAAAGTGGCAAAATCAAGGTTGAGAGGGGCAACCTTAACTTGGTGGAAGTTCATCCAAGAGGAAAGGGTGAAAGAGGGTAAGAAACCAATAGCCACCTGGAAAGCAATAGTAGCCAAGATAAAAGAAACCTATCTTGCTGAGGACTATGAGGTCCAACTTCACAGGAAAAGACAAAATTTGAGACAAAAAGACTTAGATGTTAGTAGTTACATTGAGGAGTTTCAAAAACTGTGCATGAGATCCAAATTTGTAGAGGATGAGAGTATAACAGTGGCAAGGTACTAGAATGAATTAAGATGGAACATACAGGAAGAGATGAGTTTGTTAAGCCCACAAACAGTACACAAGTGTTATCAACTAGCACTTAAAGTGGAAGAGAAAAGTAGGAGAAAGCAAGAACAAAGAAACAAAGGAAGAGGTAGGGGTAGAGATGGTAGAGGCCATAAAGGAAGTTTTGGTGGAAGAGGAGATCAAAGATCCCAAGGAGAATCCAAACTTATTGAGCAAAGTGGGGATTCATATAGCAAGAGCAACTATAGAGGAAGAGGATCTAGCAACCCAAGTAGAGGTAGATCTAGTGGACCAGGAAGGGGGTCCTACTTCTTCACCATTAAATGCTACAACTATCAGAAGTTGGGGCACCCTGCCTATATATGTCCAGAGAAACCTACCTCATCATAGGGGGGTGAAAGAAGAGTGAACTATGTGCAAGAAAATGCAGCAAGTAGTAAGACTCATGAAGTGAGCTTAGCATCAGAAGATGGGGAAAGTCTGATGATGAGAAGAGCTTTGATAAAAGAACCAATCAAGGAGGAACCTACTCAAAGAAGGTCATTGTTCAGAATTAAGTGCAAGATCATGGGAAAGGTATGCAAGGTGGTCATAGATTTTGGATCCACAGATAACATAATCTCAGAAGAAGCAATTGGTAAACTCAAACTTGAGAGAATCCCACACACACATCCCTATAGAGTCACATGGTTGAATAAGGAGCAGCATGTCCTTGTAAATGAACAAACATGGGTAGAATTCACCATAGGAGAGTATCAAGATAAGATCCTATGTGACATTCTTCCAATGGATGCTTGCCATCTACTTCTTGGTAGACCTTGGCAATTTTATAGGAAAGCCATCCACAATGGGGAAAAGAACTCCTACTCTTTTCAAAAGAATGGAGTTACATACAAAATTCAGTCCACAAATGATGAGAAAGAGGGCAACAAGTCAGCAAATCAGAATGTTTTAATTGTGAATGAGAAAGAGTTCATAAGTACACTTGAAGAAGGAGGAGTGGGATTTGCACTCATAGTGAAACCCAAGGAAGAAAAGATAGCAAAGAAAGTTGAGATACCATATGAGGTGCAGCAGATCCTTGATAACTTTAAAGCAATAATAAATGATGGTACACCTGCAGCCTTACCACCTCCTAGAGCCATAAGCCATCAAATTGATTTCATACTTGGAGCCTCTTTACCCAATAAGGGCCTATAAGATGACCCCTGAACAAAATGAAGAGTTAGCAAGACAAATACAAGAACTCTTAGACCAAGGGCTGATTAGGAAGAGCATTAGTCCTTGTGCACTACCTACAGTGTTGGCACCTAAGAAGGGTGGAACATGGAGACTTTGCACAGATTCTAGAGCCATAAACAAGATCACCATCAGATACAAATTTCCCATACCCCAGATAGAGGATTTGATGGATTGCTTGGGGGGTGCATAGTATTTCAGTAAGATTGACTTGAAGAGTGGTTACCATCAAATAAGAATCAAAGAGGGTGATGAATGGAAGACAACTTTCAAAATGAATGAGGGTCTCTATGAGTGACTTGTCATGCCATTTGGACTCTCTAATGCTCCCAGCACATTCATGAGACTCATGAATGAAGTTTTACATGATTTCATTGACAAGTTTGTTGTTGTGTATTTAGATGATATTCTTATTATCAGTAAAACTAAGGAAGAGCATCTGAAGCATTTAGCTATTGTTTTGAGAAAGTTATATGATGAGCAACTAACCATTAATCTAGAAAAATGTGAATTTATGAAGCAAGAATTGGTCTATCTTGGTTTTGTTGTATCAGGAGGCAATCTAAAAATGGATCAATCTAAAGTTGCAGCAATAACCAGTTGGCCAACTCCTAAAATAGCCAGTGATGTCATAAGCTTTCATGGTTTAGCACAATTTTACAGGAAATTCATCAAGGGATTTAGTGAGATTTGTGCCCCTATGTTAGACACAATCAAAGGGGGTATAAAGGTAAAGTTTCAGTGGACAGATGTAGCCAATAAAGGGTTTGAATTATTGAAAACCAAAGTAGCTTCTCAACCAGTGCTCATTTTACCTAGTTTTGATAGTTTTGATAAGCTTTTTACTATTGAATGTGATGCTAGCAATATTGTTGTAGGAGTTGTTTTAAGTCAGGAAAATAGACCAGTTGCATGCTTTAGTGAGAAGTTGAATGATGCCAAGAAAAAGTACTCTTCCTATGATTTAGAACTTTATGCATTAGTACAGGCACTTAGGAAATGGAGACATTATCTTCTTCCTAAATAATTTGTTGTATACACAGATAATTAGGCACTAAGTTTATTGAACTCACAGGATAAACCAAATCATAGGCATGTTAAATGGGTAGAGTACTTGCAAGCTTACACTTTTACTCTTAAGCATAAGAAGGGTCAATTGAATAAAGTAGCAGATGCTTTGAGTAGGAGGTTGTTAATTGTTCATGATATTCAAGTACAGAGCATTGGTATTGATAGTTTTAAAGATATGTATCCTACTGATGATGATTTTGCTGAAGCTTATAAAGTTTGTCACAATTTTGAGAATCATTTCCACGGTGCATATGTTGATTTCACTTTGCAGGATGGTTTGTTATTCAGGGGTGGACAGTTATGTGTTCCAAAAGGTTTTATGAGAGAGAACCTCATTCATAAGAAGCACAATGGGTGCTTAAGTGGACATTTTGGTCTCAACAAGACCTTGGAGTTGGTTCAAAGATTCTACTTTTGGCCCAAGATGTAGAGAGACATCAGTAGGTATGTTGAGCAGTGCTTGGTATGTCAAAAAGAAAAAGGTAATTCCTCCAATGTTGGTTTATATCAGCCTCTTCCCATTCCACATAAGCCTTGGGATTGCATTAGTATGGATTTTGTGGTAGGATTACCTAGAACTCAAGCAGAATTTGATAGCATCTTTGTAGTTGTTGACAGATTTAACAAAATGGCTCATTTTATTCCTTGTAAGACAACACATGATGCAAGTCATATTGCTTACTTGTTTTTCAAAGAAGCTGTTAGAATACATGGTTTGCCTACTAGCATTGTTTCAGATAGAGATGTGAAATTTCTTGGTCATTTCTGGAAAACATTGTGGAAGGGACTGGGTACTAATCTCTCTTTTGGTTCAGCTTATCATCCATAAACCGATGGCCAAACTGAGGTTGTGAATAGGTCTCTTGGAAACTTGCTTAGGTGTTTGACACAGGAATATGGATAGAGTTGGGATCAACTCATTCATCAAGCAGAATATGCCTACAATGATAGTGTCAACCGGTCTATAGGTAAAAGCCCTTTTGAAGTTGTTTATGGTATGCATCCAAGGGGTATAATGGAATTGAGAGATATAACTAACTTTCATCCTAAGAGTGGAACATTAGATGGCATGGCTCAATCCATGAAGGAGATTCATGAGCAAGTGAGAAAGGCTCTTCAAGATACCTCCCAAAAAGTCAAGGCAAGAGTGGATGCTACAAAGAGAGATGTTCAGTTTTCTGTGGGAGATTATATGATGGTTCATCTAAATAAGGCAAGGCTGCAAAAAGGAGTTCCAAGCAAACTTCAGATGAGGAGAATAGGCCCTTGCAAAATCTTGGCTAAGTATATGTCTAATGCTTACAAAGTTGATTTTCCTACTGATATTTCTTTGTCTCCCATTTTTAATGTTGCAGATTTGATTGCTTTCAAGGGGAAGCCACATGAGGAGATTCAAAGAGTTTCAAATGTTACACAGTCCCTTTTTGATCTTTCTTTTCCTCCTCTCTCTATTCCTCAAGCAGAACAGGTTCTAGACTCCAGGGTTCTCAAGAAGACAAGGAATCACACCTCTTTGGAGCACCTAAACAAATGGAACGATATGCCTATCTCAGAGGCCACATGGATACCTGAAGCTGACTTTTAGAAAGCTGGAATACCTTCTTCTTTGTTGCTTCAAGGAGTCACATGACTTCTTTGTCTTTGGGGGAGTATGGTGCAGGAGCACCTAGTTGAGTAAAAACTCTCCTTTTTGAGTATTTCATGCTTTCATGTTTGTAATGTCTTGTGTTAGGTTTTTTATGTTGTTTTAGGTTTTTTTGTGTCTTTTCTAGTGGTTTTGATCTCATTTTGTGCTCAAGAGATCAAGTTTTGCCTTTCAGGACTTGAGTTGATAATTTGGGCAAAAATGTGTAAAATTGCCTAAAAGGTCTCAAAATGCTTTCCAAAGTATTGAAACATGTTTACTAAGTGTTTTTAAGCATGTCTTAGGTGTTTAGATGAGTTGATGAGGTTTGGTTGTCAAAAATGTCATTTTGTGCAACAAAAGTTGCTCACCTTGTTGAAAAGTTGTCATTTTTTAAGTCAAAAATGTGAAAAAACAATCCTACAACTATATGTCCATATAGGACATAATACATAACTCAAAATATTTAAATATACCACCCTCAAACTTTTTTAGGGTTGGCAAAGGTGGAAACAAAGTCATTCTCAATAAAAGAAGTGCAAAATTCTGGGTTTTATGGCAATTTGAACTTGTTGGGATGTAACAGTCTGTACTAAACTCCTTTTGTCCATACTGTACTTATTGAGAAGTGTTTTTTATGTTAATTCCAAGCAATTAATGTAATTGGTTTTTTGTTTTTCATTGAAAAGAGAGTTGTTGTTAATTGTTTCAGTTTTGTTACTTCACTGCCCTGTCAAGGGTTTGTACTCCATAATGGATCAACTTGATTGAAAACCTCATTGGGCTCCCATGGAGGAACTTGGTCAAGTTGATGAGAGATTTTATAGTGTAAATATATTCTTGTTTGGCCAGGGTTATGCTCAAGGAGTTTGTGTGAGATCCTACTAAGCAAGTTTAGTGAGTAACTTGGCTAGTAGATTGAAATTATGAGCAAAATATTGTTCTCAAAGTCTATTTGAGCTAATAACATTGGAAAAAGGTTTGCACCTTCCCTATGAGTGATTTGAAGCAAGTTTGAGCTCCATGAGAAGCTATCTTGCCCTTGAAAATCATAACAAACAATTGGGGCAGGCGAATTCCCTGTTTTGGAGATTTAAGTGGTTTTTGGCATCAAATTGTCTTTTGTAACCTTCCATGCATAAAGAACCTTCCATACTTGTTTAATTCAAAGTTAACTTGATTTTAGAAGGTTATTTTATGCTATGGTGTAGGCATTTTGGGAGTCCTAACCCTCTATTATGCAGCAAAGACAGTGAAAACAGTGAAAATGACGGTTTTTGTCACATTCTACAACTAGATTGCTAAATTTTTGTCAAAATGACAAGTGGTAACTATGGGATAATGTCTTCCAAGGTGTAGCATGGCCCAAAAATCAGTCTAGGGCCTTGGTTTGAGAAGGAGTTGTGAAATCTAACATTGCAAGCTCAAAACCCTCACTAAACCCTCCATTTATGCCCAAAATTGAGGACAGTCACTAAATCCTCTTCATGGAGCCTAAGACCTAAAAAATCCTTGATCCTAGACCTCCTAAACATCATTCAAGACAAGTTTGTTGGAGGAATTGCCCATCATTGGGCTGGGTGAACAAAAAAATGCCAATTAGCCCTCCACGAGCTACTAGCCTTTTAGGCCTATTTCACAAAAAAATGCTTAACCCAATTTGAATAAGGTTAAGGAGACTTGCTAAGTTATTTGAAAGCCATTTGAAAACTCAGTAAGAACCATTGAAAATCCTTTATAGCAGGATAAACTCCATTGTTGACTTAATCCAAGTATTGGTGGGTTTGAGTAACCTAGAGCAAGGCAAGGTTGAATCTTCAAACCATGAACAAAACTATGAATAGCCCTTAAACCTCCTTCTTGGGACATTGGAGGGGTTCAATTTACAGTCAGGGGACAAAAAGGGTGGAGCAAGGTGAGTAGGAGTATTTTTAGAGTGGAGTGACTAGTTAAGCAAGGTAATGTGAGTTTGAGTAAGGAAGGAATGACAACACATTGGGTGGTTGTTTGAGGGGTGTATGAGGTGTTGAGTAACTAGAAATCAAAAATTGAAATTATAACCAGAAGGAGGACTCAAAAAATTTGTCCTTGAGAACCATTTGAGGTTGTTTAAACCATTTAAGAACCATTGAGTAGCTTCTCTCACAATCTCCCTATCAGTGTCAAAGGAAACTTTTAGAGGACTTTAGTGTGTTTTGATAAATGGTGATTATTTGAGTTCTTATGTAAGCATTTTGTAGTGTTCGCCATTATGATTTTCTGCTCTTACAAGAAATAAATAGTTATCATCTGTAGACCATAGCCACGATGGTTTTGAATTTTTTAGGCACAAATGACTTCACAAAGTTGTTACATGGGCTCAATCAATGAATTATGTTAAATGCAATCCTCTACAAGAAGATCATTTGCTTTGGAAATTAAGCTAATTAACTTAGTACTATAAATTCATCATGTCCACAGTATGTTATACCAATATGTTGAAGATTTCAACATCTTTGCTTCTCAAGGGTTTTAAAAATCTAAAAACTTAACTTCCCCTGAATTGATACCCCTTTTAATTTAGTTTCTAGAAGAGCCATATGTACCATCTTGAGGTGTAGATCCATCCTTCACTTCATCATCTTTCTTTTCTTCTAATTTTTGAACCTACATCTTTTCCATCTTCTTTATTTGAGTCAAATCAACCTTCTTCTATGAAAGAAAAGACTTGGTATTATTTCCTCTGCAAAACTTATTAATATATTTCTATTTGTTATAGTTATAACATGTAATGTCTTGTGGATCATTTCCACTTCTTGTATTGGATATGCAGATAGCTTCCTTATGACCAACCTTGTTGCATGTATAACAATAACTATTGAAAGATTGAGGATTCTTACATTGTTTACATTCATTAAACCATTCCTTATTATTAGTAAACAAATATCTTTTTAAAATAATAATTCAAATGACTTGAATTACCCAACCAATAAAGACAAATATCACTAATAGTTGGAGAAATCACTATTAAATAAGTGATTTTCCTCAAAATTTTAGAGGTACAATTCCCTTGTTTGATGTAATTTAACTTTTTTAGGGGTATACTTTTAACTAGAAAGTAGAAAAGATAAGACTAACACCTATACATAGCTATGACATTGATGCAATTGTGAATTTAGAATCAAAGGAAAATAGAGATAAATGACACAAAGATCATAAGCAACAATTCCTTTTAGATGATATGAACAATTTAAGACTCATAAATCATTTAAAGAACACACACAATCTGATATAACAGGTGAAAAAATAAAGAAAGGATTGCAAATCAGAAAGGAAAATGACAATCAAAGTAAATACAAATGAACACAAAGATTCCTAAAATCTCCTTCATTTCCTTGACAAAATCAAAGAATTCAAAGGCAAAAAAAATATACTTCTATCTCTCTCTTCAAAACTAAATTAAAATGCCCTCCTTGTAATCAGTTACAACTCATAAGTGAAAGCATAAGAAGGATTATAAATCTAGACCCCTCCACCTTTATCTTATTACCTATTAAGAAATTAGCAATGAGCTATTTCAAATTATGGTAAGTACTTCTTGAAAATTAATTACAAAATTATGTCTTTTAGCTTCCCACTTTCCTGTAAATACAAACATTTTAACTTATTAATGAGTTTAAATATTAAAATGAACTTTAAAATAAATGGTACCACTTCTTATAAATTTTAATAGCATGTGCCTATTGCCAAAACTAGATTAGCAGTAGAGATGTGACAGGTTCATTAATCCAATTCTACCATGTTGTTATAGAAATATCACTATGATGCCAATGAATATTTTGGAGATTAAGTCCTTCCTTCAGTAGCTCCACAATTCAACATTATTCAATGGACACTAAAATACAATCTTCTATTCACCATTATTCATTGGATAGAATCATAGTCACGACTATTATTAGGCTCATTCATCCTTCTTTCTTTTCTAAACTACAAATTTAAATGCATCACTTTAGCTCCACAATAGCCACATGGATATACAGTAAACATTTACATTAATTCTAAATTAAATCTTTGTGTATAGATGATGTTGAAATTCAAATACTTAAATTGCAAAATCTCATAATATTATTCTCTTTGTGCTTAGAGAGGTTGCCTACTTGCTGAGACATTTTACGAAACAACTACCATCTCATTCCATGTCTAAGCTTCCACAATTTACATATATATCTAATAAGAGCATTTGTAATATTTTGATCATCCCCTTGTTAAATGATGTTTTACTACTACAATAACCTTTTAACACATTTGATGCCTTTTGACTGCTACATTCATTGCCCAAATGACTCTAGATGGGAAGCTTCCTACTCCCTTCATTGTTAATATTACTTGGACTAACGAAGGAAAATAAAATGTGTGTCAAGACAAATTTTCTCTATTCTATTTGTGAGAATTCATCATTATAGGTGATGAAAATAGGTTTGAAACCTCTGGAGCATCTTTTACGTTATTTTTATTTCACCTGCAATGGTTTGAGTCTGCTCACAAGAACAATGCATCCTTCATCATAGAGGTATGATCCAAATATGAAAAATAAGACACATCTTCTGGGATATCCCATATGTGTTGAATTTTGTGCAAGACCAAGTAAATTGTGCAATATCTACTCCCTCTCTAGTAGCCTTTGGTATTTCTTGGTTTGTTTAGAAGTCTATAAAATGACCCCCCAAATAGAAAACATAAACACCAAAGAATCTTTGGCTGATAAACTAGAAAACATAACCACAAAATCTTATGAAAATATTTTGGCTATTTAAAGTTTGGACTTAAATATTTAACCAGAACCTCGAAAGATACCTAGGTTATATTAATGTACCATCAAATGTAGTCAGATATTGGATATTTAAATTAAAGACGAGATTCAATGATATTGAAGAACTAGCTACTAACTCCTCGAATTCCTTCAAGTTGTTGATCTAGGTGGCTTGAGGAAAACAAAGATCAAGGACAATGAACCAATTTGTGTTGATGCTCCAATGATGAACCAATTTGTGCTGATGCTTTGAAGTAACCAAAATAAGTAGTGGGCCCCATTGGAAAGGTCATTTGGTAATTGGATTCCCTTTAGATCCTAGGTAAGTTGTGACATCCCTAAGTTTGACCGAAAAATTGATGTAGATGTTGTTGATGATTATATTTCTAAATTGGAGATGTATTTCTTTGTAATTTCTTAGATTAGAGAGAATTATGTTTGCGCTACTTAAATTAGAATTTTAGTTCAATAATGTTGGATTGCAAGCTTGCTAGCCAAGGAGGAGTTGAAGGAACTCCACTTGATTTCGTGATGGAGGTGAATTTCAGTTTGGGTGCTTTCATGGAGGTCATCAAGGAAGATATTTCCAAAAGATACAAATGAAGAAAAGTAAATTTTGTGGCAAGTGTGAGAGAAAGTTTGTATTTGACTACATCAATACTTAACAAACATTGTGTTCAAAAATTGGCATCAAGAACTCTAAGAATCATTGGTTCTTTACAAATTGTAATGTCTAGCATCCGTCATCGGTACATATAGATGAAAATGACATCTTTAAATATCAAAATATTGGTTGAAGATAAAATCAACCTAAAAGGTAAGAAAGGCCCTAAAATATGACAGAGATTTATGCTATTGTTTAGGTCTACATATTAGAAGGAGACAATCATCCATACTTATCACAAGCTTTTGCAGCTCATGTAGACTCAAGGTGAGTTGCAAAATGACCATCAAAGGTGCTCCATGTACCTACAATGGTGAGTTATTTCTAACATTGTGTCACTTGAGACTTTTTCTATTTACCATAACAAGATGTTTTATAACATAGTGGGTAAGTACCTAAAATAGTGGTACTGCTAATTTAAAAAAAATATTCCTATTGTCTGCAATAGGGTCATAGAAGTGTAGTTTCAAGTGACATATGAAAAATAAGAAATTGTAGATAAAGAGAAAAATTAATTCCCAATGTGTTGGAGTATGACAACCATGTTCTCTTTAATCTCCATTAGTTTGATAGTGGCTGATGCCGAGAACCAGTTATCATTAGAGTTGAGTAGTCTGCAGAAGGCATCCAGATTCCCATCCCTGACCCCTACCCTAAAAACCTCCCATCCCTCCTGGATGAAGTTATTTCTCCTCTCCCGTGCTGCCCTTTTTTGGGTAATTTCTTCATCTTCATTGTCTAACTCCTCTGATTCAGAGGATATGTAATTGGTGTGGTTAAAATAGATGTCGAGGGTGGTTACCCAACAATCAAAATCCAACTCTAGAATGGTATTTTCTAGGGCTTGTCCATCAAACGGGTGGACAAAGTCGTCAATCCTGTGTATGCTCACTTCCTTTGAATTGAATATGTCAATCATAGGGAAAATGATAGCCTCATAAACAAACCCATCACACCAGTTTTGATTACCACCCAATATACCATTAGCCACCCGCCATACAACATTTTGGACCACATCGTTTGCTTGAAATAGCCAGTTGCATTAGGCCTAGATTGATTCCTCTATAGATAGGAAATTGAGACCAAAATGATGCACCATTGGTTTAGATCGATACTTCTAGGCTTAAGATTGCAATCTGAACCATTCCTTATATAAATTTTTGGACTTTCTAGAGAAGTCTAGAGACCAGAACAGGCCCGGCTAATTCCAATCAAGCTTCATCCAAACAACATATCTTTACTATTCTGAGAACTTGTCAAGTCGTTGGTCATACGTACTTTATCTAAGTGGCCTGATACCACTCTAACAAAGTGCATGAAAAATAGAGGTCTCTGGTTTGTCCTTCCACTAAGGTATGGCCTACCTCTAGCTAAAATGAAGCTCCCATGGTCGATCCACATTCACCGACATTCAATGCGCAATCATAAGAGAGCTCAAGATCCGCATTGGTTATGTTTGTACCTTGGGCCATAGAATTACCCATCGAAAGTTTCCATGATGGCCCAGGTACCATCCTACTTCTTATCTGATCCCTTGACTTTGCAGATCGATTCAGCCAAATCGTCCTTTACAATCTATTTCAGCTCACTTTGCTAGTCAAAAGTCGATATTTTCTCAATGTATGATTCTAGTGAGACACCAACATTAGCTAGATAATCAGCTGGATTTTTTTGTCCCGGTTCAGAATATATTATATCATCCTGCAATAAGCCTTGTTGATATTGTTGTTATTAAAATATACATTAAATTTTAATTGCCACTTAGGCAACATTAAAATTTAATCAACATAATTAGATCTACTATCACATTTCAACATTGAGACTAGACCATGTCTTCAAAAATTATGATCAGTTGCCATGATACTTGACCCTATCCTCATGGTGTTGGCTCAATTTATATTAGTTTTCTCATGCCTAGAAGCCAAGTAATGTATCCAAGGGTGTCTAGAAGAATGAAGTGTATGATCATTGACTTTGTATGTTGAAACCATTATACATGCCCCTCCATTGAGGGTATTGAGGAAGATTGGGAATAGTGTGTTTTGTTGAAGAAACATGATGTGAGAAGTTTGATGCAAAGGCAAGGGTAGAACTCAATATTTCATATTAGGACAACAACCACATTGATTAGGCAAGTCAAATAAGATCTCTCCAATGTCTAGGATACATAAGGGAAACATTAGTCATGTAAGTATGAATGAGCATGGGAGTGGATAGTTACTTTAATTTTAGACTAACTTGGGTCTATGACTCTCAATGGTGTTCATCCCAAAAGTATTTGTAATATCATTCTCTTGCACCCAAGGTGTGACTAAGAATTTTGTCTTGTCACCGATTTGGACAATATTGAGAGGATCCTATAAGGATGACTATCACCATACTCTCGATGACTTCACAACATTGATAATGAATTCAGATTAGACACTCATGGATTACCCCAATTAGACATTGGTCAACTTAAGATATGATACAAGGATTGTATACCACAAAGCCTTTAGCATATCACCTGCCCTAAATCACCACAAAGCCATTAGATATGTTTTGAGATGAAAAAGAAGAGTTAAATGGTTTTGGTTCAATTTGCATTATTTTTATGTTCAAGTGATTTAATTTGGTATTACTTCTATATAAATAGTTCTATAGCCCATTTTTTTTGCCTGTGAAGAAAGACCATGTCAAACAATATCAACGAACAATAAAATAAGGAGACAATTGCTAGATTGTTGTCTAACTTGAAAAGAAAAGGTGATGGAAAATGTTATTGTCCCTGCAAAATTTCTAAGGGGTTAAAGACTAGAAGACTTCTAATCAAAACATCTAAGAAATATTGTAGGTTGCATGGTCACATTAAAGGGGGACATGATTATCATCCATTGGTAAGTTTTTCATTATATCGTTTTAACAATTTATATACATAAGAAATCACTTGATGATGATATCATGATCATGGTTTATTTATGTTGATCATTTTTATATAGGTCGAGCACCCCAAAGAACATGATATGGATCAGCACAACTTGGATAATATGGTTTTCAAAGTGGAGGAAGGAGGTGTGAATATCAAAGCTGAAGATAATGATCCCATGGAAGATGATGATCATGAGCCACAAAACACAATTGAAGATGATGGTACAAATACATTGATCCATGACACATTTAGTACTAGCGCAACTAATCATGATGATAAAGATGACCTTGATGTTTTTCATGATTTATCTCTACTAGAGAAGGCATATGAGGCCCTTTACGAAGGCTCCCAACCAACTCTTCTCTCCGTAGTATTGTCGTTGGTGAACTTGAAGGTTATGAATGATTTATCCAATATAACAATCTCATGTATGTTAAGGTATGTCATATATGTCATTATAGTTAATAAATGGTGAATCATGTACCATTAATATTCTTTATATTAACAAAAAAAATTTTTTTGTTGTAGATTGATAGGTGATTTTTTGTTACCACCATCAAATATTCTACCTCGCTCATATCGAGAATTATCTGCCATTATGAAAGATATTGGAATCGAGTATCAAGCAATAGATGCTTGTCCCAATGATCATATTATATATCACAAACAATAGTAATTTCAAACTAAATTCCCTGAATGTCATATCAGTAGATATCAAACAGATCAAATAACAAAAAAGGTGCCTCACAAGGCTCTTTGTTATATTCCTATTATTCCACGTATGCAACGATTATTCAAGTGCACTAGCTTGACACAATTTATGGATTACCATGAATGCAATAGAAGTCAAGATGACATTATTTGAATGCCCACGAATGGTTCAAAATTTATGGACATAGAGGAAAAATGGCCACACTTTAAAGAAGAACCTCATAATCTCAGGCTTTCATTGGTAGCGGACGGTGTCAATCCATTTGGAGAGATGAGATATGTTTACTCAGTGTGGCCTATTTTTATTATCAACAATAACATACCTCCATGGATGTCAATAAAGAGGGAGCACATAATGTTGGAAATAATTGTTCTAGGTATTTTATCATTTAATAGTCATCTACATTTAATTATAAATATTGCAGTAAAATGGTCATAATAATTATGTAATGTTTTTGTTCATTCGATTAGGTAAGTACCAAGTTAAAGATATGAATGTATATATTGAGCCTCTTATCGACGAGTTGTTGGAGTTATGGAATGGTGTCACTATGTATGACATCTCTAGACCAATCGGACAAAGACAATTTAAATTCCATGTGATGGTTGTATGGACAATACACGATGCCCTAGGGCTAACACAATTTTGTGGTATGTTATAGTGTTCAAGTTTCGCATGATAGTTATAATTAAAAAAATTAACATATTTAATCCAATTATACATTATCTTGTAGGTCTTCAAACAAAGGGAAAATTTGCATGTCTAGTTTGTGGTCCAAAGATGAAATCTCGTCATTCAGAAGGTGTTTGATGAGTATAGGCACTTTCTCCACAAAAATCATAAGTATCAAAATACTGAAAAACATGTTTTCAATGGGAAAGAAGAGAATACATCAAAGCCACAAAGAATGATGCCTCACCTATGGAAGTTGGAATATAATAGAATTAATCATCAAGGTAATGTCATTCCATCTAATGGTTTATGTCATAAAACATCTTTTCTATCATGTTTTGTTTACTGATGATGTGATTGATGATTGTGAAGGTCGTCAAGGCATTAATGACCACCTTCCTAAGGGACTAAAAAGTTATCCCCGACAGTTTAGTAGGTTTTGTTGGCATATGTGTGGAGTATGATAACATGATGACATTTTATGTTGTCATTGATGTCAATATGTTGAAGAGAGAACCGGTAATATGTTGAAGAGAACAGGTTTATTGTAGTTAAGCAACTGGCAAAGTGAACTGGTATAACGTTGTGAACCGGTATATGTGCAAAAGGTGAAGTGGTATGTTTGTTCAAGTGAACCGGTATGTTGAAATGTGAACCAGCATATGGAATGTTTTCTATCAAGGTTTAATAAGGTATGACTACCGGTTGGTAGTCTCAGCCTCAGGGTTTCCAGTTGAAGTGTTTTGAGCTTGTGTGATTCAACCGATGGCATTATGTGATGATTTTGCATTGTAATAGAGATCAGATCATGTTTCTACATTAGCCTCATACACATGAAGGATCTTGCATGAAGGAGATTGATCCTATCTACCTTGGGAATGTGCATAGTCTCTGTAAATGGTGGAGCACACGTGATGGGTTATAGCCTCCATGAAGCAATGAAGAACGGATGATGGAGAATGTCTTGAGATCTGTCCAAGACCGTTGTATTCAAATGCAAAGTGTTCAATGGTTAGGGTTGAACCATCCAAATTGCTCAACCTAAATGTTTAGGGTTTAGGGTTTATGCTACCAACCTATCTATTTCCTATAAGGTTGATGTGGTGTTTCATGTTGAGGTTGTTGGAAAAAGTTGTGTGTGTATCTAAGTGTAGAGATACGTGATAGTTGCCAGACCAGTTAAGAGGATTGATACCTGCATAGTGTGTGTGCTAAAGGAAGGAGCTAAAGTAGATCTACATTGGCATTGAGTGCTAGTACCAGATCATTGTAATACCTGTTGATCTCTAACCACTTCAACAATTGGAAAATCCCCTAACAGGGTAGCTTTAACCAGCTTACTGTAAGTCTTTTAATAGGGTGACTCAAAGCCATTGAGTTCATAAAATCCTCTAACAAGGTAACCTCTAACAGGGTTTAACCCTTAACTGGGTATTCTAGCCATCCCTTAACGGGGTGATCCCTAACAGGATCGGTTTCTAATAGAACCTGTTGTAACAGTCTCTAACCGGACTAGGCTCCTAATAGAGCGGACTTCTAAATAGTTCAAGAATAGCTTGTGGGTATTCATCCCCACTGTGTTTTTTCCCAGTTGGGTTTCCACGTGAAAAAAAATATGTGTGTCATGTGTGATGCCTCTTTCATGTGATGTTTTGTTATTTCTTGTTTAGTGGTGAATCATGTTGAACTAGTAAACTATTGTATCTCTGATGATAGATTATCTATTTATGCATAAGGATAAAATGCAAATGAGGGAGTAGGTTGTGTGGAAGGCTAAGTGTTACCGATTTATGTCTTTCACAGTCACATTGTATTTAACTAGTAGTAATCTGGTTCAGACCGGTGTTAGTGATTGCCAGTCAAGTTCACTGTTTGCAATTTTTATTAATATTTTTTGAAAATCATAATTTTATTTTTAATTCAGGAAAAGTTTTTGTGTTTGTACCGATTCACCCCCCCTCTCAGTACCAGTTTGGTATTCACTATTCATCACTGAGTTATCAATTGGTATCAGAGCACCATCCAAGTCCTCTGTGTTGTAAGCTTAACCGCTTGAGGGAAAGATCCTACTCTAATGATGAAGAGAGAAGGTCCAAAGTTTAATAGAGATAACTTTAAGATATGGAAGGACAAAATGAAGATATATATTAAAAGCATGGGTGCTCAACACTGGAGCTATGTTGAGAATGCTTATTTTGTCCCTACCGATACTCTCACCGATGATCAAAGAAGAGAAATCCAGGAGAATGGGCAAGTAATGGAAGCTCTTATCAGCAACCTTTTTGATATTGAGTTTATTGATGTTCAAGAAAAAGAAAACCCCAAAGATGTATGGGATACTCTGGAATCTATCTATGGCGGTGATGAGCATGTGAAGCAAGCTAAGGAAGAAAGCCTTAGAGGAAAGTTTGAAGACATGCGGATGGTTGAAGGTGAGACCATTCAACAATATGTAATAAGAATCAAGACTGTTGTTGGAGACATCAAGAGTGCAGGAGGTAAAATAGATGATGCCACTGTTGTTAGCAAAGTTTTGAGATCCTTATTATCGGTCTATGCAATAAGGGTTGCAACTATTTAGGAGTTGAGGTCAATAGACAAGACTAAGGAATCTCTAGACTCCATCATTGCAAAGTTGACTGCATATGAGTTAAACAGTTTTGATGGTAGTGTTCGGAAGACTAAATCAGCCTTTAGAGCATTTGCTGCACCCTCTAGAAAAGGCAAAGAAGCAAGCACTAGTAGTGAACCAAGACAGAGTAGAGAAATGGATGATGAGGAGATTCTGATGGAATTTGAAGCTCTTCTTGCCAAGAGACTTCCTAAGGGAACTGGCAAATACAGAGGTAAACTCCCTTTGAAATGGTTTTCTTGTAACTGGATAAGACACATTACTGTAAACTGTTCTAATGGTGATAGCAAGGACAAACCAGAAAAGTTCAAAAAGTTCAAAGGAGGAAATAGGAGAAACTGTTTGGTAGCAGTTGATGAAGGTGTCACTGATGAGGAATCAGAAGATGAAGAAAATGAAGATATTGTGTTTGTTGCAGTCAAGGAAGATGTGTTAGACAAGAAGGCTCTTGTCTCCCGCTTTGATAATTCCAATTAGTGGATTATTGACAGTGGTTGTTCTCACCATATGACTGGTGACTGGAGTAAGTTTCTATCTCTAGAAGAGTATGATGGTGGTGTTGTCTATTTTGGTAATGATGCACCATGTATGGTCAAAGGCAAAGGGTCTATCTCTCTGAATGGAAAGAGTAGTGTTGACAATGTGTATTGGGTAGATGGTCTCAGACACAACCTCTTGAGTGTTTCCCACCTAAATGATAGTGGACTCACTCTGGAATTCAAAAATGGAGTGTGCAAAATCAAAGGGAAGAATGGTGAACTGATGGCCACCGGTATGCAGACCAAAGGTAACCTATTTCAGCTGAATGCAAATATCAGTACATGTCTTATGGCTAAGTTTGATGATAGTTGGATATGGAATAGGAGACTCTGTCATGTAAACTTTGATAACATTGTGAAGGCCAGTAAGATCAAGGGAGTTAGAGGATTGCCAGTGCTGAGCAAACCGGAAAATCCTTTGTGCAGAGAGTGTCAACTGGGGAAAATGTCTTCCTCAACTTTCAAAGGTAAATCTTTCATTGCATACAATTTACTTGATCTTGTGCATACTAATTTGTGTGGTCCTATGAAAACTAGGAGTGTGTAGGGAGATAGGTATTTTATGATTCTTACAGATGATTGCTCAAGAAGGATGTGGGTCACATTCTTGAAGGGCAAGTCTGAAGCCTTTCGAAAGTTCAAATCTTTCAGAGCACTGGTAGAAAAGGAAAGCTGTAGGAGAATCAAATGCCTTAGAACTGATCAAGGAGGGGAATTCACTTCTGATGAATTCAACAAATATTGTGAAGATAATGGCATCAAGAGGCAACTGTCTGCCCCCTAAACTCCACAACAGAATGGCTTAGCAGAGAGGAACAACCAGACTGTGGTTGAAGCGGCTAGAACTATGTTAATCTAAGGAAAGGTTTCTCATACCTTTTGGAGAGAAGCGGTGAGCACTGCAGTCTATACAATGAATTGGGTACTCATCAAGAAAGGAAAGGATAAGACTCCTTATGAGTACTGGACCGGTAAGACACCAGTGGTAAGATACTTTAGAGTATTTGGTAGCAAATTTTATATCAAGAGGAGTGAACATCAGAGCAAGTTCGATGCAAAATGTGATGAGGGAATATTCCTAGGATATTCCACCAAAAGTAAAGCTCTCAAATATTTCAATAAAAGGACTCAGAGAATTGTTGAAAGCATCAATGTTAGAATTGATGAAAACTCAGAGAAACCAGAGGAAACTGGCAGTGAGCAAGTAGGAGATGAACCGGTAGTAACCTTCTGGGAATCAGTTGCAAATCAGCCAAGCACTAGTAACTGTGCTCCTACACCGGTAGATGCTGATGCTGATGAAGATGAGGATGATGAATAAAATCAAGAGGAATCTATTAAGAATATACCTAGGTATATCAAACTCAATCATGATCCAAAGTAGATCATAGGAGACAAAGATGCAGGAATTCTTACAAGAAGAAAGGTCAGAGAAAACTCATGTATGATCTCTGAATTTGAGCCTAAATCATTCAAAGAGGCACATAAAGATGAAGACTGGATCAAGGAAATGGAAGAGGAACTTGATTAGATAGAAAAGAATGGTACATGGTCTTTGGTACCTAGACCGAAGCATAAAAATGTCATTGGAACCAAACGGGTTTTCAGAAATAAGCTGAATGAGGATGGCACAGTGGTAAGGAACAAAGCCAGACTAGTATGTAAAGGATATACCCAAGAAGAAGGAGAAGACTATGGAGAAACCTTTGCTCAGGTAGCAAGATTGGAAGGAGTTTGTATGCTTCTTGCATATGCAGCTTTTAAAGGATTCAAGGTATACCAAATGGATGTCAAATGTGCATTTCTAAATGGAATACTTGAAGAAGAGGTGTATATAGAGAAACCAAATGGGTTTTCCCTATCAGAAGATAGTGACATGATGTGTAGGCTACATAAAGCCTTGTATGGACTGAAGCAGACACCTAGAGCATGGTATGAACACTTGCACTCCCATCTTGTGAAGATTGGATTTGAAAGAACAAGTGAAGATAACAACATCTACTTGAAATTAGAAGGAGATCAGATTTTGATCTGTGAAGTATTTGTTGATGACATAATCTTTGGTGGAGATGACAAGATGAGTCATGACTTTGCAGATGAGATGAAGAAGGAATTTGAGATGTCACTCATAGGGGAGATTAAGTTCTTCATTGGACTGTAGATTCAGCAAATGAAAGATGGAATCTTTATTACTTAGTCCAAGTATGTCAAAGAGGTGTTGAAGACCTTTGGCATGGAAGATAGCAAACTGGTTGGTACACCAATGGTGACCGGTTGTAAACTATCAAAAGAGGATGACTCGGCATTGGTAAATGAGAAGGAATACTGATCAACGA
The DNA here is from genome assembly GCF_030272615.1 of Cryptomeria japonica. Classification (NCBI taxonomy): domain Eukaryota; kingdom Viridiplantae; phylum Streptophyta; class Pinopsida; order Cupressales; family Cupressaceae; genus Cryptomeria; species Cryptomeria japonica. The sequence goes on from NC_081405.1 coordinate 222,122,833, forward strand.
TTGGTAAGTTGCATTATGCAGTGCATAGCAGATCGGACATTGCACATGTAGTGGGTATTATAGCTCGGTTTCAGAAAAGCCCGAGAGAATCTCACCTGGTAGCAGTCAAGCGGATTCTTAGATATCTGAAGGGAACTATTGACTATGGATTATGGTATCCATACAATGATGATTTCAACCTGAAAGTGTTCACAGATGCTAATTGGGCTGGTAATGTGGATGACCGGAAGAGCACAACTAGTGGTGCATTCTTTCTCGGTGGTAGATTGGTCTCATGGATGAGTAAAAAGCGGAGTTGTATCTCTCAGTCTACAGCAAAAGCAGAGTATGTTGCAGCATTTATGAACTGCACTTAGACTATTTGGATGAAGCATGTATTGAATGGCTTCAAAGTCCCTGTATCTGAATCGGTAAGTATATTTTGTGACAATACAAGTGCAATTAACATCTCCAAGAATCCGGTTTTACATGCTAGAATCAAGAACTTTGAACTCAAGTATCATTTCTTGAGGGAAAAGGTTTAGAATAGAGAGGTGGTATTGGAACATGTTTCCAGTAAGGAGCAGTTAGCAGACATATTCACCAAGCCACTACCGAAGGCTTCATTTACCTATTTGAGAGGTGACTTAGGGGTGCTGCCCCTTCAAGAGGTAAACTAAAGGTATGTGGTCCACATCAATCAGGTCTTACATTGATATATACTATCAGGATTGACGTATTGAAGGATGCTACTCCTTAGGGGGAGCATCATAGTGGAACATGGTAGCTTGTGCCTCCACTTTGGCATTGTTGTCAAGGGGGAGAAGATGTGAAGTGGAGAAGATATCTGCAGTATTAAGGAGAAGATGTGATGCAGAAAGAGAGAATTCTTTGTATATTGCCATCAATGCCAAAGGGGGATATTATTGACATATGTGCAGAGTATGATAACATGATGACATTTTATGTTGTCATTGATATCAATATGCTAAAGAGAGAACCAGTAATATGTTGAACAGAACTGGTTTATTGAAGTTAAGCAACGGGCAAAGTGAACCGGTATATGTGCAAAAGGTGAAGTGGTATGTTTGTTCAAGTGAACCGGTATGTTGAAATGTGAACTGGCATATGGAATGTTTTCTATCAAGGTTTAATAAGGTATGACTATCAGTTGGTAGTCTTAGCCTCAGGGTTTCCGGTTGAAGTGTTTTGAGCTTGTGTGATTCAACCGATGGCATTGTGTGATGAGTTTGCATTGTAATAGAGATCAGATCATATTGCCATGTTAGCCTCGTGCGCGTAAAGGATCTTGCATGAAGGAGATTTATCCTATCTACCTCGGGAATGTGCGTAGTCTCTGTAAATGGTGGAGAATGCATGATGGGTTATAGCCTCCATGAAGCGGTGAAGAACAAATGATGGAGAATGTCTTGAGATCTGTCCAAGACCATTGTATTCAAATGCAAAGTGTTCAATGGTCAGGATTGAACCGTCCAAATTTCTCAACCTAAATGTTTAGGGTTTAGGGTTTATGCTACCGACCTATCTATTTCCTATAAGGTCGAAGTGGTGTTTCATGTTGAGGTTGTTGGAAAAAGTTGTGTGTGTATCTAAGTGTAGAGATACGTGATACTTGCCAGACCAGTTAAAAGGATTGATACCTGCATAGTGTGTGTGTAGAAGGAAGGAGCTAAAGTGGATCTGCATTGGCATTAAGTGCTATTACTAGATCATTGTAATACCTATTGATCTCTAACCACTTCAACAGTTGGAAAATCCCTTAACAGGGTAGCTTTAACTAGCTTACTGTAAATCCTTTAACAGGGTGACTCAAAGCCATTAAGTTCATAAAATCCTCTAACAAGGTAACCTCTAACAGGGTTTAACCCTTAACCGAGTATTCTAGCCATCCCTTGACTGGGTGATCCCTAACAGGATCGGTCCTAACAGAACCTGTTGTAACACTCTCTAACCGGACTAGGCTCCTAACAGAGCGGACTTCTAAAGAGTTCAAGAACAGCTTGTGGGTATTCATCCCCACCGTGGTGTTTCCCAGTTGGGTTTCCATGTGAAAAAAATATGTGTGTCATGTGTGATGCCTCTTTCATGTGATGTTTTGTTATTTCCTGTTTCATGGTGAATCATGTTGAACTAGTAAACTATTGTATCTTTGATGATAGATTATCTGTTTATGCATAAGGACAAAGTGCAAATGATGGAGTAGGTTGTATGGAAAGCTAAGTGTTACCGGTTTATGTCTTTCACAGTCGCATTGTGTTTAACCGGTAGTAATCTGGTTCAGACCGGTGTTAGTGATTGCCAGTCAAGTTCACTGTTTGTAGTCAAACCAGTTCAGGAAAAGTTTTTGTGTTTGTACTGATTCACCCCCCCCCCTCTTAGTACTGGTTTGGTACTCACTATTCATCATTGAGTTATCAGATTTCCCTACTACGAGCAGTTACAAATTGTGCATTAGTTTGATACTATGCATATTGGAAAGAATATAATAGAGACATTATGGAAAATATTAGATGGAAGGTGTGACAAAGAAAAAATTGTCAAAATTTGTACTAACATTTAGGAATCCATGTAATAACAAATGTCATTCAATCAAATAGCCATGGAGACCAAATTAACGGACCAAGAAAGCAATGCTATTTAATAAGTCATATGAAAAATTCAATTTCCTACAGGATTTGCTGCGAATATAAACAATCTCATATCAAAGAAAAGTGAATTTGGGCCAGGCATGAAAACACATGATTGGCATACCTTCATTAAGGTAATTCATGTTCTTGTGAGTAGGTAGGTTTATGGTAGGCATTCTCATGTAGTGCATCCCAACTCACTGGAATGTTCAAAGCCCTACCCTACTGACGCTCTCTCAAGTACCCTAAGTAAAAATGTCAACTTTTAACAGACCGTTTCTTGGAATCTAGGACACATACGATATATCTGTTTGAATCTATAGGTTTATGTGAGTCCAGTTCACAATGACCTATCTCATATTTTAAAGACACAAATCCATTTTCATAGGGTAGCAATTTTTTAGTGGGTGCAAAAATTGTCAGATGCATGCAATGCAAGGTTGCAAGATAGGCTAAGTTTCATTTTATTTATTGTGAGCATGAACTATCAACACGAGAATTCCTAAGTAGGTAGATTTATGGTAGGAACACTCTTGTAATGCATCCCAACTTGCCATAACATTCAAAGCCATACCCTATCAGTGATATCTCTCAAGTGCCCTAAGTCCAAAAAAATGTCAAACTTTGACAGACTATTTCTTGGAATCTAGGACACATACAAATGATCTGTTTGAAGCTATAGGGTCATGTGAGGCCCATCTATAATGACCTATTTCAGATTTTGAATAATCAAAGCCATTTTCACAAGGTAGCATTTTTTCAATTGGTGCAAAAATTATCAGATACATGTAACACAAGGTTGTAAGATAGGCTAAGTTTCATTTCGTACATTGTGGGAACAAACTATCAACATGAGCACATCTGGGTAGGTAGGTTTATGGTAGGTATGCTCAAGTAGTGCATCCCAACTCACCAAAACATTTAAAGCCATACCCTACTCACACTATCTCTCAGGTGTCCTAAGTCTAAAAATTTGTCAAACTTTGATAGATTGTTTCTTGAAATCTGAGATACATAGGGATGATATATTTGAAGCTATAGGATCATGTGAGACCCATCTACAATGACTTGTTTTAGACTTTGAAGACTTGGAGCCATTTTCATAAGATAGAATCATAAATTAGGACATGTACTCATAAATAGTCATATAAAATTTCAAGTAGAATCATTAATACAAAATTCATCAAAAATATCCATTTATGCATTTATAATCAAACAGTACAAAAATTACATATACAAAAATTTGCCTCTAAAGATGGACAAATCACCTCATGGCCATTTAAATATGCAATTTTTTAATGTACAAATCAGTTCATGACCATTTAAATATACAAAATTTAGCATTTATATATGCACAATTAAGCTCATGACCATTTAAATATACAAAATTTGGTGTCTAAATATGCACAAATCAGCTCATGACAGTTTAAATATACAAAATTTGGTGTCTAAATATGCACAAATCAGCTCATGACAGTTTAAATATACAAAATTTGGCCTCTAAATATGTATAAATCAGCTCATAGTCGTTTAAATATACAAAATTTGGAATCTAAATATGTGTAAATCAGCTCATGGTCATTAATATATATAAAAAATAAATGTAGAATAATTTTCCAACGATATATACAAAATTCTCCAAATCATTCTACTTTGAACTGTAGAATCATGCTTCATTGTAATGCTCCAACACACTGAAAACTTGTAAATGACCCAAAATCAATCAAGTGAGCCTACTAGATCAGATCTAACCCTTATTGTGTCAAGTATTGCTTCCTGGTCATATTCACAAGCTTTCCATAAATTCTTGTTACGAGGTATACCATGATACTTAATCAATTGAATATTTATAGTTGCAACAACAATGAAGAATATTTCTGTGTGTTTCAAAGTCCTTGGACAACCAAATATCATAATTCTTGATAGGGTATCTTATAAGACATGTCCCTATCTTGAAAACAGATCCTATTGGGTACTCAATACCCTCTCTGTCAATTATTGTGGTTGTCAATTTTCTTTTAGGCTCAATACAATGATACAAAAAGTAATCCATTCCTTCTTCATTGCTCTCTTATGCAACAACTGCATACACATGGCCTGCATTTTATAGAATGATAATACAAGAAATAACGCAAGATGTAATAAAAGGAGCCAAAAAATTAATTTGAGCAAAGTAATAAATTGAAAAAATCACCCAGTTCCACTAGGTCTGATACATGGTCGAAATCCATTGATGCTTTCATCTAGTTCAATTCTAGTGCTTTGGGAACTTGATATGTATCAATAGGAACCAACTATCTATAAAACCATTTGTCAACCCACTCTTGTGATTCACATTCTTCCCACAAAAAAATAATACATGAAGAGAAAAAATATGCAATCTCTCTAGTACAAATTACTAGTGAACTTGAATTTGAACTTCTAAATGAGTGTTTGTAACTCGATCCTACAACTGTACAACAATCTTGATAGTTTTCAATGTTAGATTCATTGATCAACCAAAAATATCTATGAAACATAGATGTACCTACATTACTTGGTCTTATCATAGAGTAACACCATCACACAATTGTTGCTACATCTATCAACTCAGCACCAACTTCGTACTTCAATTCTTCTCTAGCAAGGGTTATTTTTATGCATGCTCTTATGCCATCATGCTCTCCCTTTCCATGTCCAGCCTTAATGAAATTCTAAAAATATTGTACACCGCTTGTCACATTCATCCTAGTCAACCAATAGAACATCCTTGCATACTTGAATTGTGAGGTGCAATTATCTGACCATATTATGTGTTGGTTGTATCTTATATTTTTTCCCTTAAATTATCGTAGAAAGCTTTAAAGCATCCTTGCACAAAATTTGATGAATGAGTATGATCATCACAGATGTAGAAGTGATACTCTCTTAAAACCTTTCTATCCTCCTTTGTGCTATCATCTACATGCATGAATGCTATGTGTACAAAAATAGTAACTTGTTTAAAATGATAATAATACATAGATTGCATTTCATTTTAAGGTTGTAGTGTATAATTCTCAGTAAAATCAATGATAGAGACAATGGTAGCAAGAATAAATGTGTCCTTACATAACTTGAATGGCTCATCTAACCACTAATCTCTGTGTGTATGCATTATGTACCCATTAACTAGTTTCTCTTGAAACATTTTCATAAATTCATCTACACATATATCATTTTTACTATCTCGCATCTCTTCAAATGTTTCCCATATTTAACCCCATATGTGATTGTCTTGTATTTTCCAAAAAGGAACTAGTTTCTTACTAATTTCATCTGTGCTCTCTAAATATAGACATCTAGGTAAATGTTGCAAACCACCACATGTAGCACAAGAACCTTTCAAACACATTATCTTATAATAAATGCAACCATCATCTCTTTTACATAGTACACTTGAAATAAATTCTCTTGGTGACTTAGGAGGTGCTTGTATACTACATTCCCGCAAAACATCATTAGTGTGCAAAGTAAAACATATATGACAATAAATATCATAGTGCATGAAAAATTCAATATGCATCCTACAACAACATGTGGTGCATGTACATGATTAATCTTAATATAAAAAGGTTTTTCCATTTCAAAAAATCTTTGACTAATTCTTATTTGAGAAAACTTTTGAAGGAGTCTTTCATATAATTTTGGTTGAGTCATATCCAAATAGTGTTTGGCATGTGGCTCATGATTTCTAGATCCAATTCGCCTTAGATAACAACATCTCTTTGGTTGGGCAAAACCCTTGTGTTGTCATGCCAAAAAATTTCAATTAATGTTCTTAATGCACCAACAACAACCTTGTCTTTGCATGGAAGTCTACCCAAGACATCTACAAAGAATTATTCTTATGATCCTCTATTTTCTCATGCCTCTATAATGAATTTGGTAATGCTATTCTACTTATGTTTTATAAGTTAATTATTTTTCTTATTAAACGATCTTTTTTTATTTTCTTGCTCATTATGATTGATGTAACATTAGAATCTTTAGTGTGTGATTTTGAAACAATTGATTGATATGCATCAAATAGATTTCTCGCAATAATTCTTTCACTATTATTTATGGATGATCTTAAGCCAAGAATTTTTATTTTCTCTCTAAATTTTAAAAAATTTAATCATTTCAATGATTAATTGGCATCTCAGAGTTTGATTTAAGCTTTCAAAATAGTGTTTCCATATTGTTTTAACCATTCTTCTACAAGTTCGTTCTTGTATTTTATCGAGTATTGGCTTCAAAATATTCTCATCAATGCCAATTAGATACTTTGGTTTCCTACGAATAATTCTAGGAGGTATTAACATTGCTACACTCCATGCATTAGCTACATTTGTTACATCAAATTGAGTTGTCTTATGTTCATCATTTGACTAATTAATGCTTGTGGTTTCTTCTTCAATTTCATTAGGTTCATTTGGTAAATCAAATTGAGTTGGTGCATGTTAATCGCTTGATTGATTATTGATTGTGATTTCTTCTTCAATTGCATTAGGTTCATTTGGTACAACGAATTGAGATGGTGTAGATGATGTACCTTCTTGTCCCATTGATCTTAGATCATACGCTCCCTTTGTCTTTCCTTTTATGCCTCTCGTTGTTCAGATGTTCCTTGCTTGTTCTTTCCCATTGTTCATAATGATTGTCCTAAATAGAATAATTTTGCACATATATGTTACAAAAACTTATACAATCAAATCACCATTAAAAATGTGTATTATCATTATTTTTAATAATAAAAGCTATTAAACAATCAAAATAACATTGAATAAACCAATTAGTATGACAATTCAATCATTTGAACTCATATAAAACAAAGGTTCACTTACTTTGACATAAACTATCACAGAATTGAAGAATTAGTTGCAGTGGGGCCTTCAACAAATTCCAAAAGTGCTTAATTATGTGGCCATTGACATTAAAATTTATGTGAAATAAATGTGTACGGGTTATGTTTAATTAACATGTTCCTGTATTTAGTCCCTAAAATACCCCAAGGAACCAACATTCATAATTCCAATAACCCGTACGGGGTTTATATAGAAAAAGAACCCATTTGTGTTACTTAGAGAGAGAGAGAGAGAGAGGACACCATATGACCCCTTAGGACAATAATGTCCTAATAGTCATATGGTGTCCTAAGGGGTCATATGGTGCTCTAACACATGTGTGGCCCCTTAAGACCCCATATGACCTCTAAGACACCATATGAGCCCTTTTGACATCCTAGTACACGACATGATCTCTAAGGGCACCATATGACATCATATGACCCCTTAGGACAATATGATGACCTAATGGGTCATATGGCATCCTAAGGGGTCATATGGTGTTATAACACATGTAAGGCCCCTAAGGACCCCATATGACCCCTAATGATACTATATGACCCCTTAAGACGCCATATGGCCTCTCAGGACACTATATGACCCCTTAGGACACTATGATGTCCTAATGGGTCATATGGTTTTGTTAGGAGTCATATGGTGTCCTAAGGGGTCATATGGTTTCTTGAGGGGTCATATGGTGTTGTTAGGGGTTATATGGTGTCGTTAGGGGTCATATGTGGTCCTAAGAGGCCACACATGTGTTAGAAAACCATACGACTCCTTAGGACACCATATGACCCATTAGGACATCATATGGTCCTAAGGGGCCACACATGTTTTAAGGAACACCATATGACCCCTTAGGACACCATATGACCCATTAGGACATCATATGGTCCTAAGGGGCCACACATGTTTTAACAAACACCATATGACCCCTTTAGACACCATATGAACCATTATGACATCATATGATCCTAAGGGGTCATATGGTGTCCTAAGGGGCCATGTCATGTACTAGGATGTTAAAAGGGATCATATGGTGTCCTTAGGGGTCATATGGTGTCCTGAGGGGTCATATAGTTTCCTAGGGGTCATATCGTCTCTTGAGGGGTCATATAGTGTCCTAAAGGGTCATATGGGGTCCTAAGGGGCCACACGTGTTAAAACACCATATGACCTCTTAGGACACCATGCGACCCATTAGGACATCATATTGTCCTAAGGGGTGATATAGTGTCCTAAGGGGTGATATGGTATCCTAAGGGGTCATGTCATGTGCTAGGATGTTAAAAGGGGTCATATGGTGTTCTAAGGGGTCATATGGTGTCATATGGTGTCGTTAAAGATCATATGAGGTCCTAAGTGGCTACACATGTGTTAGAACACTATATGACCCCTTAGGAAACCATATGACCAATTAGGATATCATATTGTCCTAAGGGGTCATATGGTGTCCTAAGGGGTCATATGGTGTCATTAGGGGTCCTACGGGGCCACACATGTATTAGAACACCATGTGATCCATTAGGATGCCATAAGAGAGAGAGAGAGAGAGAGAAAGAGAGAGAGAGAGAGAGAGAGAGAGAGAGAGAGAGAGAGAGAGAGAGAGAGAGAGAGAGAGAGAGAGAGAGAGAGAGAGAGAGAGAGAGATGGAAGGAGGGAGGGCATGCAATCTGCAAAGATATTGAGAGATGATATATTATATATATAAATATGCATTATTTTACATACATATATGTATATACATATACATACACAGATTATATATATAGACATATATATTATATACATACATATATATTTCTATATATTGGTATTTTTTTTGTCAACATAACCCACATAGGTTTTTAGAGCTAAAAACCTTGATTGGACTTTTATATTTTAAAAAATGCATTCGTGCTTTTATTTTAAAATAACCCAATCACGTTTAGGATTGTTAAAAGCCTTGGATGACAAGGTTGAGGCTTGGGAGTTTGATTTCCCTCCATTTCCCTCATTTTTTATGTGGTTTGTTTTATTAAATGGGTTTCTCAAATTCCTCATCATCAGGTTTACACCTCATTGACTGGGTATTTGTAAAATTACCACCATAATTTCACACGTAGTTTGAGCTTTCTAACCATTTACTTTTTTCTATATTTGGACAACATTAACATATTAAAGTTTAATTTTTTTTTACCAGTGCCTCCATAGTTCTCAGAGACATATGTGTACCATTTTTTAAATAAATTTTGATCTACATATCCAAATTTAAAACAAATCATATATTATTGTATTGCACTTGATTCTTTACAGTTTCAAAAAAATAAAATTGTATTTTCATTTATTTTGATGCAAGTTATGGTTTGTACACGACATGCATCTAATTTTTAGGATGTGCCCATTTCAAAAAATCATTTAAAAAAAACTCAACAAAAAAATACACTTCTAGTGCTCAGTCTTAAGTGTCTTTCTACCAAAGGATTTTTCAAAATACTAAATCTAACATTGACTTTTTTGATGCACACACTAGACAATATGTTATGTTTTTCCGAAAAAAAATTAGGAACTATTTTTTGTGCGCAAATGATTTGACCCTCTTAATCTTATCCATTTTTAATAAACTTTAGTATTTGAGAAAATAGATTCAGAGCACTACAATTATTGTTGTTTTTTCATCTTCTAATTTTGATTTCATGACTCTCAAATTGATCTTCCAAGTTTAGGTTTACCTTATTTCAAAAAATAATGTGTCCACTTATATCCCCATTTTCACACCATCTTGGTGCACTTATCCTAAGTTATCAAACAAATTACTCCCTTTTATTCATGACTTATCTTCAATTTTTGTTTTCAAATACATTATTCTCAAAATTAGAGTATTCTTGTCCTAAAAATACTTTGTAGTCTTTATTGTAGTTAATTTATCTTGTGTTGTCCTAGGTTCATTTGCACTTTCTTAGGTTCATTAGGATTGTCCTACGTTCATTTGGATTTGCTTGACCTTTTAATATATTGCTACTTATATAAACACTTCTTTTGTAGGTATAGTCCAAGTAGCCTATAGGTTGTGTCATAAATTCTACTTATTTGAGTCTCTACGAATCATATCACTATTATTTTTTGCTTCATACAATGTTGAATACTATACATATTGTACTCATATTGACTAACACCTTTCTTTAATATTGTTACTTTTCTCATTATTCAAGGCATTGTCATTTCTCATGATGGATTTTCTTCATTCATCCACTTGCCTCAAGTCTTAGCGAAGTGCCATCCATGCTTTTGTTGTCATCTTTGTTTTATAAACTTTAATTAAAAAGAGTTCAATACCCCATAGTATTTTAAACTATTATCTTCAGTTTATGGCAATCTAGGAGTGGTAAAAGAGAAAATGAGAGAGATAAGAACAAAGAGAAAGCAAGGGATGGGAGAGAGGGAAGGAGAGGTGGAGAGGGAGTGATTTTGAGACCTAGAGAGGGGATAGATATAAAGGTGAGGGAGAGGAAGAAGTTTACAAAAAGAGAAAGAGGGGTAAGGAGTCAAGGAGAGAGGTAGAGAGGGAGGTAAAGAACTAGAGAGGTGAGAGATATAAGTCCTAGAGCCTAATTAGGGGAGAGATAGCGTAAGAGAGATATGGGGGGAGAGAGGTTGATAATGATATAGGGAAAGAGAGGTAGAGAGATAAAGATGGATGGAAGGAGAGACCTAGGGATGGGTAAAGAGAGGGTGGAAGGGAGAAGTAGTGATTGAGAGAATGGAGAGAGGGGAGAGAAATAATATATAATATATTAATAATGTATTATAAATTATATATTAATATCGTCTTCGGATATGTAGTGTCACAGTTAAAACACTTCATTGGTGAAGCGACCACCAAGGTTCAAACCCCTGCTGGGCCATTGTGCTCACAGGCCTTGTGTCTTCGTTGGGTCGTTGTGCTCATAGGTTTGAACAAGTGAAGTGTGGGGATGAGGTCCCCCAGTTGTGGCCTCGCCTGTTCATAGCTCCGGGTCAAAAGTGTTTCACGTGGAGCTGGAGGGCGTGTCATGCCAGCGTCGTCGGTCACGTTAGAAAGTTTACCAAGCATTATAAAAAAATAATATTAATATATTATATTAATAATATATGTTATTAAATATTATTAATATATAATAATACAAAAATATAAAAAACATATATCCAATACCTATGGGTATTTTAAACCTAATCTTATGACTGATGTGGGTCATTTTCACCCATGCTGAGCATGGTTTGGAGTTTTCCAATAATTCGATATCCGAAAAAATTAGATATCTGATTGCTACAACAAATTTTAATCATTTACCAACATCAAGTATGAATTTTTTTGTATTCCTTCGTTTTAATCATTCATTTGTATTTTTTAATTTGTTTTTATATTTTTTAGTTATAAATTAGGTTTTTGATTTGAAATACACATTTTTGTTTAAAATCTGCTAATTATATAAATTTTCAACTTCAATCAAGTAATATGGCTAAAACCCATAACCACCACAACCACCAAACTCTCCGCCACCAAACCCCCCCCCCCCCCTGCCCTCCCCTCAATTCATGATTTAAAATTGGTCAAAAATTGGATCAATTGAGGAGCATTTCTAAGTTGAATCCCTTGTTTATTCCCAATTTTTACCACATTATGATCAATAATCTCTAATGTAGAAGCCCTCACCATTGAGCACAATGCCTCTCTTTTGTGGCGAGATTCCTTAAGGGAACAATATGCAGATGGGTTGTCCTATGATGAGGTGAAGAACCTCAAAATATTAAAAGCTAGAATAGCCACCCTATTTGTTAATCCCCACACTAGACAACCTATTTATGTGAAGAAACAAAAAAATTTCATAAAATAGTGTGTGAATGATGATATGAGAGATAACTTCTGGGATCATTAGTGAATGGTTTTTGATGGACCACTCAACAATAATCTCGATGTGTCATTTGATTTTATCAAGAAATTATATGCCGAGTTTGTGTTAGGTAAGCATGTCAACTACTTTGACATCAAACATTTCTAGGGCATGGGTGGAGGTATGCCCCAAGATAGACCTGGGGTAGTTCGAGTAGTACAAGGCCCATATGTTCCCCCTCCTCACACTGCTCACCCACCTCCAGTACAACCTCCAAATATTATTGTAGAGGCAACATCACAGACTATATCGACTATTCACTCTTTGAGTGGCCTTTTGGTTTCTCATATCTGAACACTAGCTTAGCCACATGGCATTGATACTATTGGTGGATTGGGTGGTGCTAGCACATCCTCCTTGGGTCCACATGTTTGTGTGCTGCATACTTGCACCATATGCAAGCACATATGCTTGTGTTTTCTTGGACAACCTATTGATCATCAGATTTACACATCTAATTACGAGGTCCATGATATGGATGGTACAACAGATGAGATGACAAGGATTGGAGCACACCTAGGGAGTCCTTGCATGCTAAAGATGAGGAGGTTCATGGATCATACACTGACAGTATAGTGGTAAGACTTAACTTGTAATTTTATAGTGCATTTTATTTTAAATGAATATTTATAAGAGATAGTATTAAGTACTAATGTTTATATACATGGTCTATTTTATAGTTGATGTCTAAGGAGGACATGATACAGGTCTAGGACGCCACCCTCTCATCCATTTCATTTGGCCTTCATAGCTTCATGGTATAATATTATTTCACTTAGTCGTTTACATTTTTTATTGTATACATGCTTGTCATTTAAATAATGATTAATTAAATTATATATCAATTTACATTTTTTATCTTATTTTACTCTTGTAGGAGTCACCTAGTGCGAGTGAGGTGCAACTCTATCCAGACTGTGGAAGCACAATGACAAACAAGGGAAAGGAAATTTAATGTAAATTTGATTGAATTAAGAGTTTAAAGAGTTTATAATGATTATACATGTCTACATAGATTAATAGTTTCACATACTTGTTGTTTTTTATGTACAGGGAATTGTTGGTTTCACATCCTTGTTAACTGCTTCTACAATATCTAAAGAAGTTGTAGAAGAGATGCCTCAAGAATGTGTTTATTTTATTTTGTGTTTAGTAAATGTGTTCCTATCAACAATAATTATATGATAACTTGTATCAATTTTATGTTTGTGAACATATATAGGCTGTCTTTGAAAATGTCAATGACATCTCTTCTCTGCTATAGACATATAATAGGACTCCCAACCATCCTAGGAGAAGATGTAGACTTGAGGTAATCAAGAATTCAATTTTAGAGTTCAATTATAGTTAAATGTATATTGATTTTGATGTTAATTTTTTTATTGTAAATTATCTAATATAACTAATCTCAATTGTGGTTTGAATTTTTCTTGAGCGAGAACCTTCAGAGCCAAAGAGTGCTTCAAGGAGGGTCGATTTTTGATGATCCATCAGTAGTTTAGGATGTGATAGAGATATTTTTGGATTCATATATGGCTATTTGGCATATATGTTTTGTATAGATTTTGAGATGGTATATGCCACATTTTGTAAATCTTTATTTGAGTTGGCATTTATGCCATTTTTGTATATAGATATACATAATTATTCGATAATTTGATATATAGAAGTTGAGATTCGATATAATTTGTTCCTCATGTGCATGTATTCTTTAAAACTTTAATCTTGAATGAAATTAATAATGGTTAAATAATAAACAATAGCATGTTATATTATATAATCTTGAGAATCGATATAATTTGTCTCATCCAAATCTTAAGTGTTAAATGTGGTTGCCTTGGGCAACTTCACCAAATTTAATGACCATATTGCTATTGTTATTAATTATAGCAAGGATTCTTAGTAATGATAAATGACAATTAAATGAAATCGAATTTGATTTCATGTTCTACCTCCTATGCACTTTGACATACTTGAGCCAAAAGAATCTAATGTTTATACAGATGTAATAACTGTGGTTAATTATGCTTAGTAATGACAAAGGACATGTCATTGTAAAATTTTAAAAGTCATCGTGGGTGTGAACCCTCGGTGCCAACACATTACCCTAGGGATACTCTTGTTTTGCCTCCCAACTTAGTCGAACGCTCAATGTCATACCCTACTATCACTGCCCCTTAAGTGTCCTAAGTGTAAAAAATTGTCAAAATTTTGTAGGTTGTTTCTCAAAATTTGTAGCAATTACAAATGATATGTATGAACCTATAGGATCACGTGAGGCCCCTCTACAATAATCTATATCGAATTTTCAAGATTTGGAGTGGTTTTCCTAGGGCAACAATTTTTCTGTTGACCCAAAAATCGCCAAAGGCATTCAATGAAAAGTTACAATGGAGCCTAATTCTCATTTTGTTCATCATGGGTGTGAACTGATGGTTCCAAAATGTCCGATTAGGCAGGTTTAACCTAGTCATGATCCTATTTTGCATCCCAACTCACTCAAATGCTTGGTGCCATACTCTAGTGGTGTTGTCCCTTAAATGCTCTAAGTGAAAAAAATTATCAAACTATAACAAACTATTTCTTAGAATTTGTGGCACTTGTGAATGATCTGTCTGAACCTACAGGATCACGTGAGGCCCCTCTACAATAGATTGTCTCAGATTTTCAAGATTTGGAGAGGTTTTTCTAAAGTAGTGATTTCATCATGGGTGTGAACTATTAGTGCCAACATGTTTGGTTAGGAAGTTTTACCTAGGTACACTCTTGTTTTGCTTCCCAACTCGACTAGATGCTCAATGCCATACCCTAGTAGCACTGTCTTTTAAGTGTTTGAAGTGCAATTTTTTTCAAAGCTTGATAGGTTGTTTCTCAAAATCTATGGCACTTGTGAATGATTTGTCTAAACCTATGGGGTCTAGCGAGGCCCCTTTACAATAACCTATCTCAGTTTTTCAATAATTGGAGTGGTTTTCCTAGGGCAGCTATTTTTTTGTTGATGCAAAAATTGTTAGAGGCATTCAATAAAAAGTTGCAATGAAGCCTAATTCTCATTCTATTTGTCATGGGGGTGATTCGTCGGTGCCAATGTGCTTGATTAGATAGGTTTTTAGTCTAATATGTCTATATTATCTATAACTACAACCATTATTATGTCTAACATAATCATGATCATGATTACACATAGAGGTGACCATCGTGAACAAGCATAATCATACATCTTTTTCACATATATATCTACTTCCCTTCTATCTATCCACATCTGTCTGTCTTTCTCCCCTCTCTCCCTATCCATAAAACTCCATCTTCTTATATCTCTCTACTTATATCTCCTCTTTGTATTTCTCTCCCTCCCCCTCTCCCGTTCTTCGTATATTTGTATCTATCTATCCCGCCCTCTCTCTCTCTCTCTCCATATATCTCACTCATACACACAACCCCTATTTCTCCCTCCCTATCACTATCTCTCTCTATCTTTCCTATGTTGTCTCTCTTTCCCTCTCTCTATATACATCTGTATTACTTAACTCTCTCTCTCTCTCTCTCTCTCTCTCTCTCTCTCTCTCTCTCTCTCCTCATGTATGTCTATCTCTTGCTCTTTCTCTCTACCTCTATCTCCCCATATTTCTTCTCTCTCTCTCTCTCTCCTCGTGTATGTCTATCTCTTTCTCTTTCTCTCTACCTCTATCTCCCCATATTTCTCCCTCCCTCTATCTCTCCCTCTATCTTTCCCTATCTCATTCTCTATTTATCTATCTCTAATTCTCTCTCTCTCTCTCTCTCTCTCTCTCTCTCTCTCTCTCTCTCTCTCTCTCTCTCTCTCCCTCTCTCCTCTCTCTCTCTCTCTCTCTCTCTCATCTCTCTCTCTCTCTCTCTCCTCTCTCTCTCTCTCTCTCTCCTCTCTCTCCTCTCTCTCTCATCTCTCTCCTCTCTCTCTCTCTCTCTCTCTCTCTCTCTCTCTCTCTCCATATCTATCTTCCTCTCGATCTCCACTTTGTATCTCCCTCTCTCCCTCTTACAAACATAGCATGGGCTTATTGATAATGGAGTTTGATTATTTGTATTATTTAGAGGTTTTATTCGAGGCATGTTTGGATCCCTATAAGTAGATGTATAGTTTATTCAAAACTATCGCTTATCCATCAAGACCTTTTTCACACAAACATCATTTGCTAAATGGCCTACCATTTAACATTATGTATTTCTACAATTGTATACAAAAATAGACTATTTTTTCCCCTAATTGACCTTCCACATCTATTTGCATCACCCATTGCACACTATGTGTGATTGCTAGTTGTAATCTTGACATATGTATTTTCAAGTTGGACAAATATTGTGCCAAACATATGAAATGTAAACTTTAGCTATTCATGTCATATCCCTATTTTTTGAAAAGTGTATTTATATTTGAAATATAAGTTATTTGGAGTTATCTATATTTAGGATAATAGATAGCTATTTATCAAATATTAACTAGACTAAAATATTAGATATTTTTGTTTTCATCTTATAAAAAATGTTTTAAAATATAGAAGATTTTAATTTTTAATTTTTAATAAATAACTCGTTAAGTAGTGGGGCTTAGACGAGCAAATCCCTGTCCTCACAATAGAAACTGACACAACCATAGGACCCTCTCCCAATGCATGTCAAATTATATCTCTATCAAATTAATGGAAATTTAAGTTGATGGGATCAACTGTCCACATCTCCAACGTCAATGGTATACGGATCAATAAAAAGGTCGCCTTGTAGTTCATTTCGGTGACAATCCAGGCAGTGAAATGATGATAGTCCTGAACTACAATGATGTCACTGGAGGGAACTGGAATGACATCACTAGATAAGAATATCATCATGTCAAAATCAAATTGTCTGTGAATATCATAAATGCATTGCGGTTGACAGTCGGTAGTGTATTCTAATATAAATGCAAATGGAATACTGGATCGACAGTGGAGGCATAAATATGTACAAACAAGTACTTGTCTATATTTGCAGGCTGTTTTAGCTGGCATGCAGGGTAGAGGTCGATGAATGCATTTGGGGTATCGATGAATACAGTCAATGAATGAACTTTAATGCACTTTTAGGGTTGTTGGGTATCGATTTATGCAGTAAATGATAGCATATTTAAAATGGAGGAGACGCCAAGGATGTATTAAACTATTGATATTTTTTGGTGGAAATTTTCTCAAAATAGTAAAATGAAAGCATGTACCGAATTTTTTATGGAGAACTGTGAATCCCTACTACAGTTAACCGATAGGCTATTTTATGGGAGGACCTCTCACTGCAAAAGTCTTACGCCTGAATTGTCAGTAAATTGCTTCAGCTGTCAATAATCTATTTTCACCTTGGAATTTAGAATGATAATTTGGATTTTTGGTTGGGAAAAAGGCAAGGATAATGAGTTAGATTTATTGATTTCATCTTATTTTTATAAAAAAAAAACAGCCAAAACTAGGGGTTGACCCGAAGTACATAGCAAACTTCAAAGAGAGTATTAACAGCACAAACATAGCAGCCAAACGGCATAGCATCAGCCAATCCCTATCTTAACTATCAAAAACATATTCCATGTACTACTATAGAAAATCACAAGATTGATGGCAATCATGTCCATATAAAGTTTGAAACTAACATAGAACCAACTAACACTAGTAGTAAGCATTTTGTTCATACGACAGTACCTGGAAAAAATAAAAAGAGTCTTAATAAGCCACACAAGGTTGATGATGAAATTAAACAAAACCAGGATCTAGAAGATCTAGCAATGAAACCATAAGCAAAAATAGAAAATAACATCAATTATTCATTTTTTCCAACCACCATGTGTTTGGAAAGTAGTAGACCGGTCCAATCATCTGCAAGGAACTCAAACAGATCCTTCATGGTGTCACCTCCCAAACCTCCCTAGTTCTCTTTATCCTGATGTAGAAGACACAAAGTAGTGGCCGAGGAATGCATGACCTTCAAGGCAAATTTCACAATTCTGTTGAAATGCATATCCAGAGTGTCAAACTTCTTTTTCACATTGTTCAGATCCTCGGAAATTGCTTTACAGCTCGCACATTGAATAGCCTCTGCCTTTTCACCTCCATCAACAACAGTCTGAATGCCCTCAGACTTCCTCCCATCTTCCTCACAGATTAGTTTACCTTTATCATGGGGGGAGGGGAAGTTGCAAATAAAGGGGAGGTGTTCTTACTTTCTTCCTGCAAAGTCCTAGAGTCAGAAGCATTGGTGTCCAGCTTAAAAGACTTTGAAACCTCCGTGGCCTCCATGTCATCCTCAGTCTTATCATTGTCCTCCTTCTCCTGGTCTTCCATATCATCTTTGACATAGTTTTCTCTCACAACAAGTTGTTTCATGCGAGGTTTAGCAGCGAATCTATTGGACCTATGAGGGGTCACACCATCTTTCGCGTCAAACTCAACTAAAAGGACCTTGGGATCATTTCTGGGTTTTTTTTAGGCGACTTTGGCAATAGATGGGTTACATTTGTTTTTTTCCCCAATTTTAGGAGGGGAAATGAGGGAGGTGTGGCCAGGGGATTGACAGGGGGTATTGAGCTTTTTCGAGACCTTCTTATTGCCCTTTTTAACACCAGCGGGGTCAATAGAGGGGCTTGGGTAGGAGGGGGCAGGCTGGACAGAGATAGGTTTGGATGGACAAAGTGCCCAGTGGAAATTGTAAAGATGAAACATTAAACCTTGGTGAAGGATAGTGAAGTTGCTATCTTGACTCATACATTGCCGAACATCCTTAACAATGGACTCCAAAGGATGCAGTAAAAAAAAGGGAAAGGAAATAATATCATGGTAACGGAAATGTTTAAGCAATGGGAAGTGGTAGTAATAGAAAACCCCATATCTACCTTCAAGGGTAAAATACTTCATGACAATTTTACACACCTGGTCCCACAGAAAAGGAAGACAATCTCTATTGAAGCCCCCCCACAACTTAACATGCTCCTCACCCTTTTTGAAGAATCTATTCATGATGGTTTCGTCAGTGACCCTGCTAGTCTTCTTCCATTTCCTTCCCTCGGTAGACAGTCCCGTAGCCTGGGCTATGACATCTTCATTAATTTCTCAAGAGATATCACCCATGATGACTCTCTTTTCGTTCCAACTATTAACAAACTGCATGGAAAGACTTTCGTCAAACCCAATCATGGCTTCCATGAATGGAACAATGCCTTCCTTGATATACATCCACACACAAGGGTCATTGCGGATGCTCGCATCAAAAATGTCTAGATCTACCCGGACTAAATCCCCCCCATATCTATTTCTTCCAGAGTGATGTTGATAAGCACCGTCGAACAACTTATTATCAGTTGTGGTGCTTCCCAAGGCAAGTACCTGCCAGCTCCGATAAGCATGCGAAAGGACACCTCTTATCTCCTCCGCCAACTTGCATAAAGCTTCATTTTGGAAAATTATCGAACTCTAGTTTAAGCAATAATTATTGTACTTGCTAGGGCCTATCATATTAATTATTAAAGGATGCAGCTGCAAACCATCGACATCACTTGTACAGGTGGCCAAGCACGTCATCGCCAGGTCAAAGCAGTGCAGAGTATGGGGACCACAGTTGGCCACCTTAGCAAAACCCAACCAATTAAATTTTGAATTTCCCGCCTTCATCATGGTCCCCCAGATAGACCAGTATATCCACCCGTAAAATAGACCATAGCTGTTCATTGGTCGGTAAGGTAATTTTGATCTCTCCCTATGAGGGATTTCTGTTTGTCAAAAAGTGAGGCCAAGTGTCTCCAGCACCTCATACCCTTCATCTCAAGGCCCGCTGCAGCTAGGGAGTCCGCCACCGAATTGCCCTCTCTATAAATATGTTGAATGTGAAATTCCTCTAGCCAAATAATCATAGACCATATGTCCTAGAGAATGTTGTGAATCATCCAACTAATCCCGAAAACACCTTTGGTCGCCTCAATGATCAGCTTAGAATCTTGTTCAATGACCAATCTTTTAGAGTCAATAGTGAGAGCCAATTTAAGACCCCAGAAAAGCGCTAAGGCTTCAGCCATGTTACTCGAGGTTGGACCAAAATTGCCAGCATAGGCCAAAACCAAATTGCCACAGCTGTCCCTTATAATTCCACCTCCCGCCACAACCCCACTGCAAGCGACGCCATCAAAGTTGAGTTTAAACCATGAAGGGGAAGGGGCCAACCATCTAGTGTGGAATCTCTCCAACCTTTTAGAATTGTCATATTGGAGGAAGTTGTCAGGCAAATTCTATTTCCTAACCCAACAATAATCGATCTCCAAAGGGGCGTATTGTGGCTTTTTCCATTTGCAGACCAAAGCATTCTCCCTAAGAAGCTTCTCCGTTATGCCAACCACAATGTCCACAAAGTTGTTGGTATCACGAAAGATCCAGTTATTCCTTTCTTTCCAGATGTTCCAACAGATATGAGGAGGGATGAGTTTCAAAAATTGTCTGATTGGGGGGTAAGATGGCAGGCACTCCTAGTTAATGACAAATTGTTGCAAGTCTTCTAAGAAGGTCTAGTCGATGTTGAATTTCTATGACTTTGTACCAGACCATGGAGGTGAAGGGACAATAAATAAAGAGATTATTGATACTTTCCTCAACATGATTACACAACACACACCAATTGGCCATCAGAAAGCCTCTCCTCTTAAGGTTATCAATGGTTAGGATCTTCCCATGGAGAGTCATCCACTAGAAAAAACTTATTTTTTGGATAAGTTGTGAATTCCAAACTTTCCTCCAGTTGAAGCAATCATTGGTAGGAGTGATGAGAAGATTGTAGGACAACTTGACACTGAAGGATCTGGAAGATTTCTTTGCCAAGAAAAACTTGTCAACATGGGGGGATAGGGGAACCCTGACCTCCTTAAGAATGAACTAAAGATCCCTCGCCAAATGACCCAAATGAGTGTTATCCCCTAGGCCATCAGCAAGCCTCTTCCAGCGGTGAAGGGGGATATGTAATTCACCACAAGAGGACCAAGCGATTCCTTGAGACTCCCCATGAGGCAGCTGAAGTGAGTAAAGGCCAGGGGTCTATCCCCAATCCAATTATCTTCCCAGAATCTAATCTTCTCACCATTACCCATCTGCCATTTTAGGCCTTCCTTAAGTAGTTTCCATCTTTTGACAATGTTGTTCCATATTTTAGAGCCTAAAGGGAGGTAATGAGAGGATAAAAGGGAAGAAAAGGAGGAGTGGTTGAAGTACTTAGCCCGCATAATCTTACACCAATTGACACTGCCCATGACAAGATTCCATCCAATTTTAGTCAGCAAGGCCTTATTCAGGTCTGAAAGTTTTCTAATCCCTAGGCCTCCCATGTACTTGGGTTTGCATACCACCTCCTAGTTGACAAGACTGAGTGTAGATTTTTCCTCCATACCAGTCCACATAAAACTTCTTTGGATTTTTTCAAGTTTCTCAGCCATAGCAATAGAGATCTTAAATAAAGATAGAAAATAGATAGGGACACCTTGAAGAGAAGTCGACAGAAGTTGAAGTTTGTCAGCACTGCTCAGAGTTTTGTCTGTCCAACCAGCAAGTTTCTTCTACATTCTTTCTAGAATAGAATCCCAGAACTGGGGAGTGACCTCCTTAATCGTGAGGGGAAGACCCAAGTAGGAATCGGGGAGATTAGCGGCACAACATCTAAGAATTTGGATTAATTTACTTTGGAGATTCCTATCCGTGTTGAAAAACAAATTTTTACTCTTATTATAGTTAATAAGTTGTCCTGAGGCTTTGGCGTAATCCTCCAACAAGTGCTTCCATTCTTTAGCTTCAATAACAGACGAATGGCCAAACAAGAAAGTGTCATCAACAAATTGTTGCATAACCATAGGGGGAAGGGTAGAAGCCGCTTTCACACCCAAGATTCTTCTATTCTTGATCAAGTAGGAGAAGTTTCGACTCAGAACTTCCGCCACCATAATAAATAAGTAAGGTGATAGAGGGTCGCCCTGCCTTAGGCCTTTCCTAGCCTTGAAAAATCCCCAAGGAGTGCCATTGACCATCATCGAGTAGTGAACACTTTCCACAACCACCTTGATAACATTGAGGAATCTTTCCTGGAATCCCAACTTGGATAGGACAACATACAAGAAATTCCAGTTAACTTTATCATAAGCCTTAGAGATGTCAAGTTTAAAAGCCATACCTGGGTTGCGACTCTTCTCAATGGAATAGATGACTTCATGAGTAGTGATGACCGCATCGAGGATCTACCTGCCCAGAACAAAACTCCTCTACGAGGGGCTAATACATCTATCATGAAGAGGTTTGATTCGGTTAACAATAACTTTAAAAAGGATCTTGTAAATCGTATTGCACAGGCTAATAGGACAGAAATTAATTATAAGCTTAGGATCAGGCAATTTGGGAACCAACATAATGAAAGTATTATTCAATTTCTTCAGAAGGTTCCCTGTTTGAATGAAGTCCCTAGTGGCTTTGATCAAATCATACTTCACAATCTCCCAAAACACCTGAAAGAAGGCCGGGGGGAAGCCATTGGGGCCTGGGGCCTTATAGGCAGCCATAGCAAAGACCACCTCTTTAACTTCCTCTTCGGTAACTTGACACATTAGTAGCTCATTGTCAGCATGATTCAGGACATGAGGAATAAGATTGAGTAGCTTATCACTTAATTCTATAGGTTCTCTTGCTCTGTCATTAGTGTAAGCATTAGTGAAGAAAAGTGAAGCCCATTTCCCAATCTCATTAGTCCCCACCAATTCTTCATTCCTGTCATTGAATAAGGAATAGATAGTGTTTCTCCTCTTATGCTTCAAAGCTGACTTGTGAAAGAAGGAGGTGTTCCTATCCCCCTTAGTTAGCCACCAGATCCTAAATCTTTGCTTCCACAAGATCTCTTTGAGGCCCATTATATCTTTCCATTTTTGTCTCCAACGTTCCTCCTCTTTGTGGATATCCATAGAGGTTTCCCCCTCAGTAATGACTCTCTGGAGTTGGTCCAATTTAGTTTTAATCTCCTTCTTTCTCTTAAAGATATCTCCAAAAGAAGATTTATTCCAAGCTCTGACCTCCCTTTTAATTATTTCTAGCTTTTTAGAGATTCTAAATATAGCAGAACCTTGAACAGGGGAGTTCCACCAATTTTGGATGCACTATTTAAACTCTGGGTGAGAGTGCCACATAATCTCATACCTAAAGGGTATGGAGCCCGAGACCGACCTATCAACCCAAGAAAGGAGGATCGGGGAATGGTCAGAAATAGTGCGAGGGAGGTTCGAGAGAGAGGAATTATTGCCGAGGTCCCACTTAGCTGAGACCAGAAATCTATCCAGCCTGACCTGAATAAGATTAGAGCCTTTTCTGTTATTAGACCAGGTGAAGGGATTCCCTTGAAGATCTAGATCTAACAGGTCATTTTTTCTAATGAAGTCAGCAAAGTCAAGCATGCTATCACTATAATCAGTTAGACCACCCAGCTTCTCTGAGGGATAAAGAGGGGGTGTTGAAGTCATCAATGAACATGAACGTTGCCTCCTTATTGGTGCAGGAGCACCTAAGGGTGAGAAAATACCCTTTGCAATTTTGACAATTTTGGCATAAGGACTAGTTCTAGTCCATTTGGTTGTTTGTTTGGAGCTTGGAGTGCATTTTTTACTTCTTTTTGAAAATTTCATGTTTCAGCGTAACTTGCCCCGATGATTCATGTTTTAGACATAACTTGCCTTGATGAAGTCACCAGCGATTGGAGCGAGTCAAAGCGAACCATCAGATATCAGCGGGAGTGGTTTCCACCTAACCCGATAGCCCGCTGAAACTGACAGCTAACGGATGAGCAAGTTCTGGGTTGATATACCTCGGTCGCTATACTGCTATGGGAAGTTGCATGGGGTTTATCGCCAGTGACTTGGCGACCATGGTGGGACCTAGCGAAAGGGCAGCAAGTGGAGCGAGATGAAGTGGAGCCATCGGGTATCGACATAACTCATTTTTGTGCTGCCCGATAACCCGATGGGAAGGCATGCAGTTTGGAGCACACCATCGGCTATTGGTATCATATGTCTGGAGCTACGTCGAAGACCTGATAGGAAAGTATACTATTAGGAGTGCATTCAGTTATCGGTATAGCATGTTTGGAGCTACCCAAAGAACTGATAAGGAAGCATTTTGTTGGGAGTGCACCATCGGCCATCAAAAAGAGTTGTTTGTTGGTATGCCAATAACTCGATGAAGAAGTGTGCTATTTGTAAACTAACATCGGACATCAGAGTGAGTGTTTTGAGGCTACTCTGACGACCCGATGGAGATAGAAAGATAGTTACAGATAGAAACTGATTGTGTCATTTTGGAATCTTGTCTATTAAGGATGATTCACGACATGTCTAGGGGGCTATATAAGACCCAATGGACATTCTGTAACAGGTTGGATAGGTTAGATTGGAATTGTCGGAAGTGTTGATTCCACAAGAACAAACTTCTTTTTGAATAACAATTGGAAGATCATTTTCTGGTTTCTTTTTTGTTGCTAACATGGCTTAAATCTTCAAGTGATAATGCAGATAATGTAGATGTTTCTTTTCTATGTTTTTGAGTTCCAATTCTAAGTTTGTGCCAAGCTCGGCTCTGTAAATAAAGTCGTCTTTTTGTTTCTTGCTTTCTGTTGGTGACAAGTAGTTGTAAATACGGATCTATCTTGAGACTCCATCGTGGGATCCACACGACCATTGGAAGTTGTCAAGAAGAGCTAGTCATGTATAATAGAGTTCCATTTGTAGAGGACCAGGGAATGGCGTCGACTGTTTCAGCACACTGGCCCTAGGCGAGCTTGATGATAGCCCGGCTAGGTATCAGTGACCAAGACGAATCACTTGCAAGGTAAATTGGAATCTAGGCTATTAGCCTCAGATCAGGGGGAAGATGGGATCAGTAGGAAGAAAGACCCATGCATGAGGAGGAGAACAACTTAGAAGAAGTTGTAGGAATAATCCATGGTAGAGAAAACCCTACAAGGTGTTTGGTTAGATTCAATGGATTAGTGAGTTAGTGGATTTACGAAAGTGAATTCACAAAGAGCAAAGTAATAATCCTCAATAGTGAGGACCTAGAGTGGATTAGGGGAATAGAGTGAGGTATTCCCGAGTTAGGCTAGGAAGAAAGCCATGAAGATAGAGATTTCCTCCCAGACCAGGGCCCAACCATTTCTAGTATTGGGAGCATATATGTTGAAAAAGTACCAGGAGAAGTTATTCAAAGTGAACCTTGTAGCAAGAAAGTTGTGAGAAAAGGCTACAACGTTCCCATCCAGCTTACTTTTATTCTAGAGAGTCGC
Organism: Cryptomeria japonica; assembly: GCF_030272615.1. Taxonomy (NCBI): domain Eukaryota; kingdom Viridiplantae; phylum Streptophyta; class Pinopsida; order Cupressales; family Cupressaceae; genus Cryptomeria; species Cryptomeria japonica. The sequence goes on from NC_081405.1 coordinate 222,148,552, forward strand.
AACACCACCCGTAGCACCTTCCACCCCACTATAATAGAAGGCAGCACCAGGCCACAAACTGTCCACAAGAGAAGAAAAGTTTTGATAGGTCATTTTCACTTCTTGAATTAAAATAATATCAACCTTATTGGTTACAATGAATTGCTTAAGAGCATACTGCTTCTGAGGGTTTTTTAAGCCCATTAAGTTCCAAGAAAGGAACTTCATTTCTTGCCTTTTTGAGATGTCTCTAGAGTTAATTGCCGCCCACTAGAAATTTCTCTAGCCATTGCCTTAGTTCTTAGGGTCCTCTCAAAGGGTCTACTTGGTTTAGAGTTAGTACCAATGTTTGCCTTCCTATTTCCTCTAGTCTTTCTTTTTGGTTCTTTCCATTCCTCTTTCTCTTTATCTGCAGGTGAAGACAGGGCAGATCTACTACCCTGGGAGAAAAAGGTTTCAGTGATCTCCCCAGAGGATTCCACACAAGTAGCAGTAGAAGAAGAATTTGAACCTAGGCCGTTCTCTTTGTGGGGCATGGGGACACCCCCGACACACCACAAACCCCTCCCTTCATCCCCAATAGTATTGGGATTCAACATTTTAAGCACATTAGGGGTAACCTCCTTGTACCCCTTCTTCTCCTTGAACCAATCCTTGACTTTCAGTCCTTCTTGTTTTTCCTCCCTCTAGGAGATCTCTCCCTCTTCTAGGTCTAGACCCAAGCAGTTCCTCGGTGAGGGGGGGGGCACCTTGGGGTCAAGGGTCTTCATTATATTAAGAATACCCTCCAGGAAGGGGTAGCCATCCTCAAGCTTGTCAGTGACTGGGGGGCTAGGGGGGTAACATTCTGTATCGAATCCTCATTGACAATTCCTAGGGAGGACAATTTCTCCTTTTATCTAGCCTCCAGAGGCGGAGGGGCCAGACAGTTAGCTATCACATGGCCATGTTTTCTACATCTTTAGCAATAAAGGGAGGCATTCTTATCAACAATAGCTGGTGTCCATTTTCCCCATTTTGATTTGAGAGAGATGAAGTGAGGAAGGGGGTTGTTAACAACCACATTCACATAGAGGCAAGCATAAACGAGTCTAGACTTCTGCATCATCATATTGTCAGCAACAATGAATTGGCCAAATGAGTTGCCAATCCATCTGAAAATGGTATCGTCCCAGAATTCCAAAGGGAGGCCAGGGAGTCTAATCCAAACTGGAGCAAGTCTGAGGAGATCAGCACTAGGGTCAAACCTTGACTTCCACTTAGAGAGGGCCAAGTAGTGTTTTCCATAGGACCATGAACCAGAGAGGATATAAATAAAGTCTTCTTCAATAGTGAACTTGAATAAAAAGAGCCCACATGGCATAGTAGAGACATAGACACTACCTTTTAGTTTTCATCTCAAACCAACCCATCTTCTAACCATGTCTATCGTGGGTTTGAAGGACAAGAATATCCCCACTAAGATTAGGTACAGGGAGGAGGTGATATTATCCATAATGTTGTCGAGGAGACATATTTCAGGATCATCCTCGCCAATAGTGACCTTCAGCAGCCGAGTCGATAATACCATCTTGGGATTTCCCACAAGAGAACCTTTCCAAGTGCTCACTTGAGCCTCCCCAGACAAAGGCCCCACACTGTTAGTCTTGGGATGCTTGTTATGTGAATCCAAGATAGAGGACACATGTGGATCCTTCTCATGGGAGAAAACCTCATGAAAAGCTACATTACAGAGCTCCACGATAGAATCCCCAACTAAAGGAACCCACCTAGCATTTTGAGAACCCAACACGAGTGCCAAATCTAGACACAACTGCAGATGAGCAGGGGGGTCAGAGTCTAGGGAGGACGGGCCCTCCCTTGTGGAAATGACAACCATAGCGAAATTTAAAAAAAGCAGAGAGCAGGAAAGTTGTAGAGCCATAGTTCAGAGAGCGAGAATGTTGATTGATTTCACCTTGTTGAGAAGCTACCAATTTAATTTATTTTTCCTTTTAAGGTATTCCATTCTTTTTGGCTACTTAAAGGAAATGGAGAGAAGGGCCTCAGTGTGTCAAGATTTCGAAACACTTTAGGATTCACTCTAAAGGATAATCCTTAGTAGCATTGGAAATTTTAAATTATTCTTATGCATGTCTAGAGAGAAAAGTTGTTATATAAATACAAATATTTTCAAATAAAATTAAACTAGCACCTGCATCAAAATATCAATCTCATCGCTCAAAACAAAAAAAATCAATCATACACAATCATTGTCATTTTTCAAATATTTTATGAAAAATGTTCGAAAACAATAGATAAAAGTAAAAAAGATAAAATACAAATGATCAACTAGCACAATTGCATTGCTAAAACCCATATGTTCCTTGTTTGGACAAAGTTTCAGTGCATTGGGACCTTCTTTGAGGCCATCTTTGATCACCAAATTTTTTATAACTAATTTTGATAAATTTTTAAAAATACATCAATGTTTTTCACTTATGATGACTATCAATAATTTTAATAAAAATGAAAACCAATATTCGACAGCAATATTCATGAACTCAAGCGAATTTTTCACAGTTTCTTCATACTAAATGTTTAATCAAACCCATCTCTATTAGTGCAAGAGAACGTTTTACTCATCATGACTATAGCAACATATATTTCACTTGATTAGCAATAAATGGATGGCTGGATTGATCTAGTATGCAATGGCCTGGAAAATATGCTTATAGCTAGAGCATTCACGTGTATAAAGTTACATAAACTTCTCATAATCACTTATTTAGTGTATCATGCCTCACATGTTGAGCAAGTGAACAACTACATGATATTATTCTTAGTACTTTTCCTATCACCAAAGGCAACACGATGTCTATCTCAGTACTTGTCCTATCATAGCTTTAGACATTTTTTTTACCATGTTGTCTCTACTAATTCAAATGCTATATGCACATATATTGCACAAAAAAAGTCACCCCATTACTCACTCACTCTAATACTAGATTAAAGGAGAAAATTCTTGATATATTCTTGAATGAATAAGGGTGAATCATTTTTATATAGGCATGAATATAATTATTCTAACTATAACTATGCAATGGTAGGTGTAGTCACATAATCTGTCCACTTAATTAAATGAATATTTACTATTTATTTGATTATTTAACCATCAGTCAAACAGTTAATTAAATTAATATTTAATTAATTTCATCCTCAACTTCTTCTTCTATTAAACTAAATAAATTGTTCAATTTATTTTAATTCACTCATTAAGCCACACTCTAAATCAATTAAATAAATAAAACACATTTATTTAATTTAACCCCCCTTTCCTCCTTTAAATAAATAAATAAATATTTATTTAAATCCCTAAACTACCCCTCGCCCCCCCCCCCCCCCTTGCATTCTCCTACAAATGCAAGTTGCCCTATTTTGGTTGAAATAAAGTAATTTTATTTTAATTAAAATCCTATTTTCTATCACCCACCAAACCCACTTGCATCCTAAACCCATTCTAGATTCTTCTAAACCATTCTAAATTAGCCTAATCCCATCCCCTAATTATTGTCACATTCCTAAGCAACTTGAAGTCACTTCTCAAAGCCTCAAAGTCTTTGAAAAACATTAAAGGCTTTATGTCTTCAACAAGTTAACCCCTAAAGTCTTCCAAACCATTAATAGTTCTTACATAACCATTTATGGCTCTTACATAACCATTAATGGTTAAAATCAACTCACCCACATGGTTAGAGACTTTCCCTCTAACGCAACCCTCATTTGACTCATGGGTCTCTTCAAACATTTATTGCTTTGACCATGGTTATCCCCACTAACTTTTGCACAAGAGTTTGTCCATTGGATAAATGCATTATTCATTGGATAAAGGCTTTATTCATTCAACTCAAGCCTAATCTTACCTCCCAAGGTAACTTTCAAGTCATTTAAAGCATTTAATGCTTCTTCCCTCTTCTCTCAAGCCATCTCATGTTGACATTTGTCATCCTGGGATTGGGTTGAAAGCCCTCACATGGATCATAAACCCATCAATCCTGACCCTTGTTGAGATTACTCAATCTCAACCATCTATTTCTCCATTTTTCCTATAAATAGAGCTCATTCCTTCTTCATCCAGAGATCCACAATCCAAAAATCTTGTATGCATCAAACTTATAGTAAAATTGAGAGAACATTTAGAAGCACTTTTCTTTGTTATTTTGGATAAAATTAACGTAGATTAATTAGGTATTTTTCTCATATTTAGCTTGTTTGCATTTGCATAATTAGTCATTTTCATAATCTTGAATCTCCATAAGACATCCATAATAGTGCAAAAAGTTGAGGGCTACATTCATGTGGAACTTGGAGAGGAGAGGAACAAGGGAGGGGAAACTATGAGCATATTGGAGGGCATCTTGGAGGGTTTTGTGGCTTTCCTTCGCTTTTGTGTGCTTTCCATAATATGTTTTATATCTCTCTTGGTATGCATATTTAAGATTGTAGTTTCATTCATCTTTCATTTTTTATTTCCACTAACAACACTAATGTTTGAATCTTATGTTTCTTGCATCCTTTTTAGTGTGCATCATTTGGTGAACCTAACGTGAATCGAACATGCAACCTTCTGATCCCAAAACTAATTTTTTTTGTGATTTCCTCATAAATTTCCACACACAGGTTGCACTTTAGCACTGTTGACACACATTTTAGCACCTTTGACAACAAAAGATTTAGCACTTTGGTCCTAGTTCTGGCGCTTCTGTCGGAGATTTAGTGTTGTTGTTGTAGTTATAGCGCTATTGTTGGTTAAATAGCGTCATTATAAATCTCTTAGCGTGTTTGCGCTCTCTGTTTGACAACATTTTAATTCTGTTTAACAGTTTAAATTAGCGTGTATGTCCATCTTGTAGCGATTTTTGTGTTCTTTTAGTGCCTTTGTTAGTACTTCAGTGCTTTTGTCTTAAAGTGTCACTCATGTGTTTACATAGAGTAGTGCTTTTGTAACAGAGAGTTGAAAAAAAAAATTGTAACCAAAAAAATTAAAATTTTAGGCTTGTAGAAGCCCACCAAAAATCTTCATTTTACTAACTGTTTTCTTTTGTTATGCAAGTTTGCTAACCTCTTGTTTGCAGGATTTGAGGAGTTAGAAATTGGGTATTTTATTTCTTTTTCTTTCTAGCTTTGCTTTTAAAGTTAGATTAAAAAGAATTCACTTTCCTTTTGGTTTAAAACAAACTTCATCTTTTATTTTGGACTAAAATCAACAAAAAAATTTAATTTGGGCTTAAAAAGAATTTGATTTTGCAAAGTTAAAAAGAACCACAAATCAAACAAACAAAATTTTGTTTTTTGCAAGTTAGGGACAAACTTTTCATTTTGGGTTTAAAACTAAACCAACAACTTTGATTTCTTGCAAGGATAAAATTCACAATCAACCTTTTTATTTGCAAGTTAAAAAGAACGAACAACTTGTCCATTTCTGTTTACAAAATCGCTTTTACTTTGAGCAAACATGCTTTCAATTTGGTTGACTAGGACTTTCACTTTTCTACCTAGAAAACAAATTGCCTTGTGGGATTAAAAAGAACATCATGGTTGCTGGAGAAACATCTCCAAATAGCATATAAATCAAGTTGCGATAAACCAGTTAGAAAGAACAAGTGTTTTCCATGTTTGGCACGCTTGTGCAAAATCTGTAGAGTGGTCCCATTTCTAACACACACTATCCTATCCCTTGGCTCTCGTGGTCCTAGGTGCAAGAGAAAAGTGTTAGTAATGCTCAAAATTTTTTATTTTTAAGAGAGGCCTGCCAAGAGACACATCACTCTTGGGAATGACCTTGCACGGTAAATCCTTCGAGCCACTATAGAAATCAGGTGAGAGCATAAGTTGTAGCCTTGGGTGTAGTTGTTCCTACAATGTAACTTGTCGGAAGGACATATGGGCCCCACCACAAGTTACAAGGCTCTTAAGTGAGTCACTGTAGAATGAACTTACGTCCAAAAACATCGAACATTACTAGACACCTTTTATTATAGAAGCCCACCCATTTTATTGATTAAGGATATTTGTGAAAAGTTCAATGCAAGAGCATAGATGGTTTTACTCCCAAGATACTTACCATACATATTTCCTTGAGTAGAAACAGGGCTTTTTGAAAAGCTACTTGTAGCTTGATGAAAGTGGTGACTCCCCCATCATAGGGATCATCTATCTGTTATGCTCGTGCAAGACTTAGTATATCACATCCTTACCTACCACAATGAGATTCATAAGGTATGTAGTACCAAATTTGAAGAAATATCAAGATGTGGGTTGAAAATATCGCAACTGGCCATGACCGTAGGGATAAAAAGTGTTTGAGTTGTCTGTTCACATTAAAACTCCCGAAAGTAAGTTTTCGGTCAGGTCGCTTATTTTTCCCTTTCTGCTTTCCGGCAGTATAAGGCATGCAAGACATTTGTCAGCTCGACGTTACCCCAATGAGTCATATTTGTCGTTCAAGTTTTGGAGTAGCACGATGGCGACAAATGGAAGGATGTTGCTAACTGGGTTTTCTTTCGGGGGGCCCACCTTGTAGCGCGATGGGAGAACGGATACCTGGCACCGTCATTTTTCGGTGGGAGCATTTTTGTTTGAAAGGATTCCCTAACCTACCCCTCTGCAATTAGCGAAATCTTTTTAGTTTGTGCTAGTATGGAGATCGTTGCAGACAAGGAGTGGAGTCTTGGGGCCATTTTGCTTGGTGCGATCTTCAGGGTGACATGACATGGTTTTTCTGTTTAGGGGCGGTTATGCCTTTTTGGTGTGTTTGGGAGCTGTTTCCAGAGCCACGGGCTCTACTTATGCTTGTGGGGGTTCAGAACTTTTTAAGAAGAATAATTAAGTTTTCTTATTAGCAATTTCAACCTTTTTAAACTATCACTGTTTTCTGAAGAAGATTAATCAAACTGTGCCTATGGCCTTTGTGATACTTCTCTCAATATGCTTTGATGGTCTTTTCTGTGCTTTCTATTAGAATTCCAATAACTTTGGGAATACATATATCTAAGATTTTGCCAATTAAACTATGTTTTGCACTTGTTATCTGGTAAATGCATGATAAGTATATCTTTATGTTACAAGAAAATTTAATTGTGTCTTAGTTGTGTTTCTGACCCAGATTTGTAGATTGTTGAATGGGCTCAAAAATCATATGTATTTCCTATAAGGCTGTTTGTTTCCAGGGTAAAATTTAGAGTCAACAGTTCTTTTTCTGGCACGTTCGATGGGACCTAACTTCAAATATATTTCTGAGCTAGTTTATGAGTCATAAGCCTGTCACTAGGAATCAGACAACTTTAAATCCTCACCTCCTTTTTCCACCTCTAGTGACCATTCATTCAGCCACATTCTCATCCTCACAGAGTGTCCTTGCAGTTGTCCATGTTGCAATGACACACGTTCCCCTTAGAAATTTTGTGACCTGGGATAATGGCAACCTTCTCATTCCACCAACTCCACCCATGGTTTAGGGAGCCATCCTTGCAGCTGTGCTTAAAGCCTTACCCAAGTTCACAGGAGAGTGACATAAAACTCCCGGGGAGCATTTGCAGGATGTAGCCACTATCTGCACTATCCATGGGATTACCAAACATAATGTGGCTCTAAGATTTCTCGTAGCCTCTTTCAAAGGAAGAGCTTTGGATTGGTTCAGGTCCTTAGGCCCCAGCACTATAGGAGATTGGGATTAGCTCGGAGACCGCTTTTTTTAGAGATTCTCAGATAAGGCTGACAGGTCGTCCTTGATGCACCAATTGATCACAATAAAGAGAGCTCCAGTAGAAGCACTAACTAATTTTAATCTGAGGTTTCAACAAACCTGGTAGAGGATAGCTTTGTTTGCCCGCCCCTCAATGGATATGGCTTTCGTATTTTTTTTAAAAGCTTGCAATACTGATATATCAATGATGATTCAATCTTTAGGAGGCAATACTCTTCTGCAAGCATTTGACATAGCAGTCCGAGCAGAAAATAACCTTATCGATGCCGGGAAGCTAGCCCCTCCCCCTACCATGCCAGTATTTCCTGAGATATCCACTCAAGTCTTAGAAGAAGCTACTCCCAGTACGTCTGCTCCGCAGTCTATGTATTGATTTCCTGCTCCCCAAACGTCATCTCTGGCTGTCGAAGTCAGTGATATGAAGAATCTCCTAAGGTCCTTCTCAAATAAGATTGTCAACCTAAAAAGAGCTCAAGTCTCACCCGCCAAGCCCCTTTTTCAGCAAAATTTCTAAGGTAATTGACCTCCATACCAACATACGAATCACCGTGCTGATAAACCTCCTCAACCAAATGGCCAAATAGTCCCAGTTCCAAATCCGTTGTAGGCTGTTTACCCAACCACTGGTGGGGAGCTGACAGTGGGCCAAAATAACCCGACGAACGACACCAACTCTTGGTGTTTTTCGTGCAACAATGCTCATGCTCTGAGGAATTGCCCAAGAGGGAATTTGCAGCAGAGGGTCGCAGAACAAAGGAGTTCAGGGATGGCACCAGATGAGTCTACATATATGTCTCTAAGTATGGATAATGCAACTTTTGTCACTCAGATGCAAGGAATGTCATTGCAACAAGATGCAGAGATTGCCCTCGATCATGCACTTTTTTCATGGATGGAAGACGAGGATGCAGTGCTGACCAACAACGCAATCACCTCGAAGGATGGAACCCCTCTCATGCACTCAGATTATAACCTTCACTCTAAAAGGCGTTTGACCAGGGAAACTACCGATAGTTTGAGAGCAATGCCCATGGACAAACCCCCTAAACAACCGGTCGTTAACTCTGCCTATCCAAGAAAAGAGTTCATCCCTTATAAGTCGAAGGAGCTGAAGATTCTCACACCTCAGGTGTTAGATGTGGTGGAACAATTGAAGAAAGCCTTGACTCATGTCTCTCTGTGGGATCTCCTGAGTATTCCAGAGAAAAATAACAAACTAAGAGAGGCCATGTCTCATGGCGGAAAGGATACAAGTGTGATAACTCCACAATCTCTTCAGACTGATGGGATAGGTCTCCGACCCACAGCAGAAAAAGCATACTCTGACTGTATTGACAAATGAAGACTTGCCCCTGTTGTCGAAAGAGAAGGTAAGCCTAAGCCAAATCCATTGTACCTTACCCTTATAGTTGGAGATAAACTATTGCATAACTCTATGATAGATTCTGGGGATAGCACTACCATCATGCCTAAACAAATCGCCGAGGTATTAAACATCAGGTATGACCCTTTGAATAAAGGGGTTATGCAGCTCGACAGGAATAGAGTTCAAACAGTAGGTCTTATTAAGAGCCTTCCTTTGACTTTGTTTGCATGTCTAAGTGTGACGGTGTCTCAAGAAGTAGTGGTCATCGACATCCCACCTGTCTTTGGGCTTTGTCTTTCCCGAGACTTCACCGCTAAAATAGGAGGCTATATGTCCCTAAATTGGTCCCATGTCATCCTCCGCACCCAGCACAGTGCCAAGCTGAAGATCCTCTCAGAACCCCTCCATGCTGAACATATAGCTGACCAAGCCTTCATCAAGTTTGAGCCTATGCACACCTCTATATCAAATGATGAACAAAAAGTGGTAGAGCTTTTAGAAGATGAAGAAGTAATAGGGGAAATTCCACCTGAGCAAGAAGTCTTCCTGAATGAGTTCATAGATTTGGACCCCTTTTCTAACTACCATGCCATCGGCCTAGGTACTTATTGCATTTTTGAAGAGGACCAGATCATCCCAAAGCTTACTAAGGAACCATTCTCCGAAGAGCAATTATCTTCGGCACTATGGACCCTGCACTTTGATGACACCAAATGCAAGATGGGCTCCAGAGCAGGAATTTGTCGCATCCCCCCTTCGGGCGAACAAATCATGAAGCCTTTCTGTTTCCATATTGCATGCTCAAACAACGAAGCAGAGTATGAAGGTATGATTCAAGGTTTGAGCATGGCGGAAAGGATGGGCATAAAAAAGTTGAAAGTCCTTGGTGATTCTAAGCTAGTGGTCCATCAAGTTTGAGGGATATCTAGTGCCAAGCATGTCCGCATGATGTCTTACCGCGCTAGAGCATGGGATCTAATAGAGAGTTTCAACGCTTTCAATATCATAAGCATTCCTTGGAAACTAAATACCATTGCTGACCAAATGGATACTATTGGAGCACAATTTGACTCTGCTATGGACTTACTCACCAACTCCCAAGTGGTCGATGTGGTTGTCCTCCTAGCTATCCCTGATAATGATACTCACTGGCAGGTTTTTGAGAGCGATGAACAGATTGCTTTGTTCATCCAAAACTCGAGAGAATTTGCTGATCAGCTACAACCTAAGGTGAAGGAAGCCTATAGAAATCAAGTCATCCAGTTGAAGTCTAACAAGCTTCCTAATGGTTTGATCACTTTGGAGAACATGTTTGACCACGAGGATGCCAGAAATGATAAGCGGAAGATTACAGCGAACAAAGAGGATTATGCCAAAATGTCGGTCGATAGTGGAAGAGTTCTCAAGGTAGGAAAAGATGTTTCCCCCAAAGACAGAAGGAAATTGGTCCGATATTGTGATGAATATGAAGGTGTCTTGGCTTGGTCTTATGATGATTTAAGAGGATATGATCCTAACATCATTCAACATACCATTGAGCTTGCAAATGAAGCCAAGCCGGTCCAATAGAAGCAAAGGTCGGTTAACCCAAAAATTGAATCTCTCATGGCTCAGGAGCTGAAAAAGCTGATCGAATCAAGGATCATTTACCCCATAAACCACTATACATGGGTGTCGAATTTGGTGCTCGTTAGGAAAAAGAATGGAGATTGTAGACGTATAAAAATGACCATATTCCTAAATGAATATTTTATGTTCATTTCTCTATTTGATTAAATCCAATTTAATTAAATTATCCACATTCTTCTATTTAATTAAGTAAATTACTCAATTTATTTAAATTAAATTCACTATACCATTTAATGAATAAATCATTTTATTCAAATAAATCCTCCTATCCACTTTTAATTAAATTCAAATTTAATTAAATAGTTATCCCAAATTGAATAAATCAAATTTATTTAATTATAACCAAATTGAATGAATTAAATCATTTAATTAAATCCTATTATCTCCCCATCCACTTGCAAAATCCCAAACCCCTTTCTAATCCCTTCTAGAATCTTCTAATCGCTTCTAATTAACCTAACCCTCCCCTAAACTTTGTCACATCCCTAAGCAAAGGGAGGTCACTTCTCAAATGACCCAAAGTCTTGGATAATCATTGAAGGTTTTCAACCTTCAACCACTAAAACCCTTAAAGTCTTGGAAAACCATTAAAGGCTTCCAATCTTCAACCACTTAATCCCCAAAGTCTCCAATAACCATTAATGGTTAATTCAAACCTTCCCACATGGTTAAAACATTTGTTTTGACTCAACCTCTATCCAACCCAAGGGTCTCATCAGGCCTTTAATGCTTTGACCATGATTATCTCTTAATCATTTGCACAAAGGTTTATCCTTGGATTAACTCTTAATCCAGTGGGTAATCCTAATTTAGACTTGACCCTTAGCCTTTAGATAACCATGAGGTCTTCTCAGGCCTTTAATGCCTCCAACCTCTTCTTTCAACCCAATCCTATGTTGACACTTGTCACCATTTCATTGGTACAAATTGTGCACATGGATCCCCAACTTTCAAACCTGGCCCTTGATTAAACCTTTCAATCCTGACCATCCATTGCCCTGTTTATGCTATAAATAGAGCCCTCATTCCTCCATTCTAAACAATCATCTTTCAAATTTGAAGCATTATACTTATGCTCAAATTCTTTCAAGCTTTCTCATTTCATATATGCTCATCATTTAGCCTCTTTTAGAATAGAAATTAGTTCAAATATGCATGTTTAGAGTACTTTCTTTATCATTTAGCTCAATCATAGACTAAATATATTATGTTAGGATAGTATTCATACTAATCTTATCATTTTATCATTTAGTTTATTGCATTTCTAAGATCATACATAGCTTAACATCCATTTCATACTAAAATCAATCAAAAGCATCTCTCGTTCTCATATTTGCCATCCCTAAACCATTTTGCTCAGTGATCTGAGAGCAAAAACGTTGGTTTGAGGGACATTGTGAGATAGAGAACCATGGGACCCTCCTTGGGAAGCTGAGTAACACTACGTTACTCCATAGCTTGCATCAAGAAGTCCTGTGTGTGTGTGTGGACTAGTTATTTGAAATATTTTCATATATTTAGTTTTATTCGCCCACTTTTCCCGCATACATTTTTGGCGCCCACCGTGGGGCTCGACCCCCAATAACACATCATTTTTTGAAATTGATGACTTTTGCAGATATGCGGGAAACTAGAATTAGCGCGTCGAAAAGATATTTTAGCGCATCCGCCTAACATTTTAGCGCTTCTAGCCTACTGTTTAGCGCGTATGCTTTCTGTCTTAGCGCGTGAACACTGCTCCTTAGCGCATAATACTATTTAACAAATTTTCCTGTAAGTGTCGACGCCGGCGAAACACACATTAGCGCATATACCTAACAAATTAGCGCATCCGCTTAACCTTTTAGCACTTGTAATAGATATTCCAGCGCGTTGAAACTAACAGTTAGCGCATCAGATTCAAATTTTTCCTGCATAACGGATCGTGGGAAACAGCGAAACACAGATTAGCGCATACGACAGACAAAGTAGCGCATCCGAGTAACAGAATAGCGCAGGGAGAAGAAACTATAGTGCATCCACTGAATATTGTAGCGCGTACAGTTTGTTCTGTAGCGCATCACAGACAAAACAAACAAAAATTTTTTTGTAACCAAATTAAAATTTTAGACTTGTGGAAGTCCCCCGAAACAAACTAACAATCTTATTGTTTGGTTTATTTGCAGGGTTTTAACAGTTTCTTGCAGGTAAAGCGAGGAAGTTTGCTTTTACAGCAAAACATTTTTCTTTTGTTGACCTCCAAAAAAAAAAAAAAAAAATTGAATTTGCTTTGTTGACTATTTCTTTTCCATAGATTAGACAATCATTGCTTTGAACAAATAAAAAGAACATCATGTTTTTGTGGAGCAACATCTCTGCATAGGTTTTAGAAAATCACTGCTTTGAAAGGCTAAAATAAACCTCATTGTTCGCTTTGTCTCGAAAGTGGAAGGTCTATGCTCTCCCCTTAATTGGGTGATCAAAAAGCCAAACCACTCTTATGCTTTCAGTACTTCAAGCAGTTAAAACCTTTAGCAGGCCTGCCTTCCCGAGGAGTTGCAATCAACTCTTAAAGTCGTTTATGGCCGGTGTGAAGGGAATGACCTAAGTGGGGAACGGCTTTGACGCCAAGAATTCCAACCCACTATAATCAAATGTGGAAAGTGACGAAAGTCCTTTTCAACGGTTGCGCGCAGTGATTAGCCTTCCCCCAGTATCCTCAAGATACGTAAAGCCTTTGTTCTAAAGGTTGGGAAGCCTCTTGAGGGAGTTTATCACTGACGGCCGAACGAGAAGCCTGATTAAGAACCTTAGCATTAGAAACTTTGAGCCGAGTCAGTATCCAAACATTTGTAACATCATAGTGCAAGGGTGGGGAAGAATCCGCCCCCAAGATTACTCACCATATATCTCCCAAGATAACTACTCAACTGTGAAGCAATTCACTTTGGGTTAACTTCTGGCAAAAGGCAAAAAAATGGGCGCCCTCTAGGGGGTGACACGGCTATTTGAGCTGATGGAGTATCGAGACTAGTGGGCTATGATGTTACTTATGACCCTTGAATAAAGAGTCTTTCTGAAGTGTTTTATTTTGTATCCAACCTGTTAAAACATTGGGGATTTGAACACATCCTCAACAGAACATACACTTTCTGTTAGATTAGGCGAAATGATTATACTTTGTTGCCGTGCTTGCATTTTGTATTTCAGAAAATCATCCATCATACTTAAAAATTCTCTCAACAAAAATCAAAATCCTCACAGAAACAACCAAAAGGAAAAATCAGGGCAGTTTAGCGCGTGTAACAGTTCTTTTAGCGCATCCAAAACACAAAATAGCGCATACAACAAAAATAGTAGCGTTTCCATTCTAAAGCAAAACAGTGAACAATCCTTTAGTGCGTGCAAAACACATTCTAGCGCGTATCAGGAAACTATTAGCGCGTAGGAATCCAAAGTTAGCGCATTAACAAAAACAGATAGCGCGTAGGAAACACAGTGTAGCGCGTTGTTTTCCAAACAAACTTCACAGCAAATTTCAAACAGCCTGTCTTAGCGTGTGAAACAAACAGCTTAGCGCGTGGAAAGCCTATTTTAGTGCATTAGCCTAAACAGTCAGCACTTCTAAAGCCCAGTCTAGCGCGTGCATCTTTCACCTGTCAGAGCAAAATTTTTGCAGAAATAATATTTTAGCGCGTAACAGGGAGCAGATTAGCACGTGTGGTAAACCTTTTAGTGCATCAGGGAAATTCAGTAGCGCATTAAACCTCTGTTTTAGCGCGTGAGCCCCGGTAGAAAAACAGAGAATTGAAAAAACCGAAAATTTTGAAAATTTCAAAATATTTTAAAAACAGTTTTTCATCAAAACACATCTTTTATCAAACCAGAGTGACAAAAACAAATCATTAAAACTATTTCTCAAGTCAAATTTGTGTCAAACAAAGTTGTCAGAATCCGAAAATGAATCGAGCAATAGAGGACGTCTTTCCTATCATAATCCGGAACATTTTCATCATCAGTATCAATCAAATCCTTTAACATCTTACGGATTTTATCTCACAAACACTTGTCTAAAAATTTTCAAATTGTCAAAATCCAGTTTCCAGATCAGGAAACTTCTTATCCATATCATTTGACACACTTTATCGTGAAGGGATATCTAAACCTTCATTCTGATAAAGTAAACTTTGAAATTTTCAAAACAAGAATCAACTAAATCCAAACAAATCAAAGGAAATCATTGATCACTCATGCATGACTAATCCCCTTATTCTGAGAAGAAAGAACCTCTATCGTAACATCATGTTGAAGAAACAACAACCTAGCTTTTCCAAATTCATCAAGCGAAACAAGTTTTTATACATCAATCGTCAACTCTTCAAATCTCATCGGGTATTTCTTCATCACGTCAAACGTTATATCCAAAATAAATCTAGCGAATTTGATAGAGAACCCCTGAAAACAAGAGCATACTGTCAAAAGTCTGCTTTTAATCAAAAGATAAACCGAGGTGAGAAAATCAATCCAGCATTCTTACCCGACGAGTGCATCACATATAACACATCTCGACCAGAACCACCAACGCTCGAACAACACATCGAAGAGGCTTTTGTTCCTTTCATCACTGAAAGCTTCTACTAAAAATGCCTGTTACTCACTCTCAACGAGACAAACAAAGCGAGGCACACGCAGAATCAAGTATGAATCGAAGATTATCAAATCCTTTTGAAGTTCCACCCGTAGAAGAACTTGAAATTACCGACACCCTTCTTAGAGAATGTCAAGTAAATCCCGCCTTCCAAAAACTTGTCGAAAAGCTCATAGAAAATGACAAGGAAAAATATTTGTTGATGCTCACAAGCAAGGGCGTTAAACTTCCGGAAGATTTCGACCCAAATCTTTTTCAAACCGAATCCCGGCAATATGCATCTCAAGAACAAAACCGAGAAGAAGAAACTCACATACCTGAACAACATAACTTTGAACAACACATTCCAGAACAACGCATACCAGAAATGCATATACCTGAACTAGAAACACCAGAGCAACATATACCATTTACCACTCCATTTCAGCTGAGAGCCAATACAAGGCAAGAACTTTTTCCTCGGCAAGACAATGCACCCTTGATTGCTCTTACTCAACAAATGCAAATGTTACAAAGGCAAATACAGGATATGCAACAAGGGACAATAGTGCAGTACTCTTTAAACGACATTTGGCCTTATCCGTTTGACAGAAGATTAAACATGGTACCTTTTCCTCCAAACCCAGACGTTCCCAAATTTGATAAATATGATGGGAAAGGTGATCCTCGGGATCATGTTCGAGAATTTTGCACCATGAGTCTTGAATTTGCTCATGATGACACCTATCTAATGAGGTTGTTCCCAAGAAGCCTGGGAGGACAAACAATGGAATGGTTATCCAAGATTACACCACCTGTCAGATCATTTGACGAATTGGTTAACAAATTCATCACCCACTATTCTTACAACATCCAACATGCCATAACCATGCTAGATGTTTGCAACACCAAACAAAAGAACAATGAAACATTCATGTTGTTCCTTCAGCGTTGGCGACGCATGGTATCCAGATATCCTCGTGATATTCCTGAAAAGGAGAAAATGGAAATTTTCATTGATAACTTAAATGGCGAAATGAGTTACAGACTCAAACTTCAATGCATACCATCCTTTGCCAAATTGATTGAAAATGGCATTCAAGTAGAGGAAGCTTGTGTCAAAAAGGGAACACTCAAATTCTACAAGGAAGGAACAAATTCATCAAACTACAATAACCAAAACAACACCAACTTTGACAAATCTAGATTTTGGACTCGAAACAAAAATGAAAGCAACAATGAACCACATGATCCTAAATCGAAACAACCAATCCTTGCATTATCTGGAAATCCTCAGAACACGAAAAATGTTAAAAATGCTACTCCCAGTGCTAATACGTATGCGCAAAACACTGATCAAGGACAAATCAACACCAACAACACCAACGATAATCGAGGCAAAAACATGAATCCAGGACCTAACAACAATCCATGCAACAATACAAACAATTTCCAAAAGCGTATCTTCACACCACTGGGACAATCACTAGAATCCGCATTCAGAGAACTTTTGGCAAACAAGGTTCTTTCTTTACCACCACTCAACAATTATGAACCCCCAGTCAAACCACCTTGGTGGAATGATTCACACTATTGTGATTTCCATCGCAACAAGGGTCATAGAACAAATGAGTGCATGAGATTGAAACACATAATCCAGGATATGATTGATCGAGGTGACTTAATGGTAGATGGTCTCAAAACAAATAATGATCACGATGCCTTCAAAAATCCTCTCCCAAATTACAACAAAGATGGAGCATCAACTTCAAATGATACACGTGGAGCTCGTATTAATCACATTTACGATAACACTATCAATCATATATCAGCTGAAAATCATCAAGTAAATGTCATCACCATCCAAGATCAGCGTGATCATGAATCTGTCAATGTAACAACCCGCACTCAGAAATATGTCTTGAAGGGACATACTGCACCTACAACTACCACACCTAAAATCCAATATGACTTGGTTAACCAACTACACAAGACTCTAGCTCAGATATCTATCCTGGAATTATTAAAACTATCACCCAAGCACAAAGACATATTGGAGCAAGCATTATTGGAAACAAATGTACCTCAAAATCTGGATACAGACAGATTTCAAGTCATGGTCGCCCATATGACAGGATCTCACAACCTCACCTTCTCAGAGCACGACAATACCTCATTGAGTCATCCACATAATACCCCTCTCCATATTGAAGTCATTGTTTGCAAACACCGAGTCAAGAGAGTCCTAATAGATGGAGGAGCCGGCCTTAATATCTGTACTTTAAAGCTTATCCGTGCATTAGCCTTCTCAGAAGAATCTATTGATCCTTGCAAAAAGATTACCATAAAAGCATATGATGATGAGGAACAGTCCTCTAAAGGCACAGTCATATTACCTATTCAAGTGGGCCCAGTACAAAAGGATACTATTTGTCAAGTCTTAGATATCGATCTAACCTACAATATTTTGTTAGGATGACCCTAGATACATGAAATGCAAGCAGTCCCTTCTACATATCACCAGTGTGTCAAGTTTCCTTATGATGGACAAGAAATCTCCATATCTGCTGATCATAATTCATTTCAACATTGCAATGCAATGGGGGCAGCCCAGGATAGTTTGGTTCCTCATAATAGAGAAAAGCAGCAATCTTCAACATCAGATCCATATACAGCAAAATCCAACTCCTTATGGGGAGACTTCAAGTAGAAAACGTAAATCAAAGACCAAGGCATGGGAGAATACTCTTTGGAACCTTTATGTTTGGCAAAATTGCCCACCTCACCTAGATCGCATGGTTTGCCTACTACATCAACACAACTGGCTACTCAGCCTGTCACTAAATTTGATGGTACTTTCATCCAATTGGGTACTCTAGCACATGAATCAGAAGACAAAGATATTCTTAGCTGGTTATAGAAAGATGAAGAAGAAAATCATAGAGCAGCTACTCTG